>NW_027494735.1:0-294806 GCF_021521415.1 Bidens hawaiensis
AGTATCAAAGTATTCTTTATACCATTTATAGTTTCCAAGAACATGAATTACCATGAATGATTATAAATCATCAACCCTGATGTATTGAGTTAAAGTGATAAAACATTTCTTCATCAATGGATAATTGCAAAATAACCATGTATTATACCAAACTAAACCACATGTTTTATGTAATCATCAAGTAAAACAAAACTTCTTCATAGATTATAGATGGTAATAGGAGTTTAGCTTATAATGAACATTGTTATGCACATAAGAAGAGATGATAGCAAGCACATGATTAAACTTAGAACAATCTAACCAAATGTAGATGGGTCTCCTCTCTTAATGATGGATTATGATGGTGTTGATGATGATGGATGATGATGATAACCTCCAAGCCTTCAAACTCCTTACAAGATCTTCAATATGAGTGTAATGTGGATGTTTTATAAGAGAAAACCGTTCAGAATTCTTCTTCAAGCACACTTCTCAAATGCCACAAGAGCCTCTATTTAAAGGCTGTCTGGAGGAAGGAGCACGACCCCGTGCTTAACTAAGCACGGCCCCGTGTCCACGTGTCCCAGTTGCATGTTGTCAGATCGTACATGATGACTCATCACGGGGTGTGTGCTTTCAGAGGCACGCTCCCGTGCCTTTATTGACATGTGATTTAATTCATTTTGTCTGTATCTGGAGGTGACCACGGCCCGTGGTCAAAGTGGCACGGCCCCGTGCTTTTGTCTTCAGTATTTGTCTTTTCTTGTAGATTTTTGTCTTTTCTTGTCTTCAGAAGCATGTGAGTGTGTTTCTTATTTTTCTTGTGTTTTCTTCCGTTTTTTTTGTCTTTTCGCATGTTTCTTCGTTTGACTATTGGGTTCACCTGAAATTATATTTTATTAAGATAAGTAGCCTTATGTGCTATGTTATTTGAAAGAAGTTGAATTTTTTATAGATTATTTGATGCTTAAAAGATGTATAATTTTATATACATCAAACATCCTCACACTTGAACCTTGCTTGTCCTCAAGCAAGCTACTTATAAATATTCTTTAAAAATAGCAATTTAGGACCACAGCTTAATCATCCCCAAAAGAGTTTCAAGAAAATGGGAACAAAATAACCAACCTCAAATCATAGGAATATATGTAGTGATATATATAAAAAGACAAATTTTTTTATGAGCTTCTAGTTATGCAAAACGTCACGTTCTCACAATGTTCACTCAAACTCGCATTATATATATGATCATACATGTGATGTATATATGTGAACACTCTTAGTCAAAATGCAACCTGTGAAAAATAAGCTTGTAATAATTTCAAATCTCCACCTTTGTGAAGGGTTGCATAGATTAGAAGGTAATATGGGTTGGTTTTGTTTGAGTAGGGATTTGGTTTTTGTTTCAAGGGTTTTGGTTAATGTGGATGGGAATGGTAAATACAACTTTTGTTGGTTCTTGGGAATCTTGAGATGTCTTCGATGTTTAGCTCCTTGTTTACCGGAAATTATTTTTTTGTTTATTATTTTTTTTACTTTAAACCTAGTGACTCTTTTAAGGTCAGATTGTCAATACCAGTTTTGTCGAGGATGTGGATAAGTTCTTCATCAATCGTATTCTGAACATAACTCCCAACTCTAATGGATCGTTTGGCTTTGAGCCTAATAGCCCCCACCCTCATTAGTTCGGTATATTTATGCTGAGAATGAGTTTGACTTTTTCTACATCCTTCTTCGTGGGACCAGTTTCCGCAACCTAAGCATTATTCGTATCTTTTTGCTTTTCTTTTCATTGCGCTTGTGGAAACTACACAAAATAGTGGCCTTTGTTCGTCTTGGCGCCACTTTGTCCTCACCTCATTGCTAAAGAGAAAGATTATCTCCCTAAGTTCTGGAGGCAACCAAGGTTTTGCGAAATGTATGCAGCAAAGGAAGTTGAAATCGAAAGAATGCATTTCCAGTTCTTTAGGGTCTGCCGGTAAAGACCAGTGTTGTATTTTACCGGTGAGAGGGATAAAGTGATAAGGTTTTTGGTTTGAGGTTTTTGGGTTTTGTAATTTGGAGAATGGTTTGAGGTGTTGAAATGAACAATATTACCTTCTTCCTTATGCAACGCTTCGTGCGGTCTTGAAATGAACAGTTGCGACAAGTTCTAAATCACACGAAACATATGACTCACTCAAATCTTCCGAAATTTTTTTTATATGGCATGAGGTTTATCTCAAAGTAACAGGGGAATTGGGTATAAACGCCATATTTTGCAGAAATTTATTCTCAATATTACAAAACTTCTTTTTACTTTTTCACATTTTGGTTATAATAGATTTGTAGTTGGTTATTTGCAAAAAAATTTCTTGGATTTTTCTTTTGGTTTATAAAAATAGTCTTTATTTGCTACCAAAATTATTTGGTTATTAGAGAATTTTATAATTAGTTGAACAAGCAATTGGTCAAGTAATTACCCTTCCCAAACTTGAATCTTACATTGTCCTCAATGTGAAAAGATTCATAAAAAGATTAAAATTCTAATTAAGTATGGTGGGTTAAAATGGAGAGGTACTTCCCTACAGGTTAACGAAATTTCTACAGAGCGTCCCCTGTTTTTGTCCGTTTTCCTGTTTTGTACCTGTATAATATAAAATTCCAAACAAACATAATTTTGCTAAAAATTGGGTATGGAATCATCCATTCCCTGCCCAAACGGGCTAAATAAGTACCTAATAGAATTTCTTGGCACACACGATCATAAAAGTATCCAACCAAACAAACAAACAAGTGACAGAATGTAATTATTCAAACAAACATGATAATAATGTCATAAAAGTACTACCAGCCCATCCATGCCCATACCCGACCTACCATTGCCGCTGCTCGTCAGTTGCCCGTGTCCTGGTCAAACGTTTAATTCTTTCGAAGTTATTGGATTCTTTTTCGCGTTCGAGAATTTCCTCCCTTCTTCCACTCCGTACCAAAGAGTAACTAGGACCAATTTAGGAACGTTTTCATGTTCTAGTTGAACACTTTCCGTATTTAATTATTCTCAAAGAGAAGATTATTCTCTTTACCAAACATATACGGATTTTCAGTACTCTCATTAGTTCATAATTTTTTCGAATAGATGAATTGGTCTCTGGCCGGTTCTGTCATCCCGATCAATGAATCATTGTCCCTACTTGCCTGTCCATGCGATATCCTAGACGGTCAATCTCTCGCCTGTTTCTGCATATTCTGCTGCTCTTTGTGTGTCAGATGCAACAATTTGTCCTGTAATCCTGTCAAACGAGGCGGTAGTGTTTGCTGGGAACTAGTCAATGAGGCCGTATAGGCCCTCGAATGAATATCGTCTATCATGTGACGAGCTAGGGCCGGCCCCTGATGAAGATGGGCCTCTCTGCTGGTGGTAGTGCGGCGGCGGGTCTGTCGGGGTGGTGATCCTCCCCTCCTCTCGGGTATCACCTGGATCATCATCTCAGCCGGGTCCTTGGGATCCCAAACCTGGTTTAGGGCATCGTGAAACCTCCACATTTCCGGGTCTCGGCTGACCAGTTGGACTTTGCATGCTAATGCAATAATCGAGGCTGGGTGCGATCGGTCTCGGGCTTCGGGTTCTGTCTATGTCTGCATTATAGGCTTCGTAGAGTTTATAAATCCATGCACCTCCGAATATCGGGGTATTCGGCCTCTATGCATTTGCATTTGTTCTGAAAAGATGACAGAACATATAAGTTATATTGCAAGCCATTTTATTCTTAATGCAATAAAGTGCCCATAAATCCCTCAGAGTCACCACTCATTCGCTCTGACCGCGTGCTGTTACTGTGTTGCTCAACAGTTGGTGAATGTATCTCATGAGTGGTCGCGTAAGGCGGTTCTCTTTGAGCTGATAGAACAATAGGATTCATCCCCATAACTTAGTAGTTCCCAGGCTTCTTTTCTGGTATCACCCGCTTCTGCTGACTCGTTCGCATCTTCATCCGAAAACGTAATCATGGATTCAAACCAGATGGGACTATCAGTTTCCTCACTCGTGTAAATCCCCAAATTGATGCCCTACTGGGTCATCTACGTCGTGTACCATACTCCCCCACACCTAAACTCCACGGTCTCTTCATCCCACATACTCAAATTCTTTGTCTTGAAAGAGAACGAGGCTAAAAACTCCTTGGTCAATTTTGTCACAGCCTTACCCTTTTGATTCAACACACGCGTTAGTGTGTCCTTGCAAGCATAGAAATGTGCTTCTGGGCGACGGTTATTAAGGTAGCCCATTCGTTGTCGGGCCCGTATGTCTCTGGTGGTTTGTTCGAGAAATAACAGGAATGCGTGTTCATCATCACCGTATTCAGCCATCTTCAAATTATACTTAGATTAGTCTGTTTCTTATCAAAGATTGGCCAAAAATTCGGAACAATGTGTTAACCACGGTGTCGTGCTTATTAAAGAACGGCCCCATGTTTTTAGAGAGCACGGTACTGTGCTTTTACAAGCACGGCTCGATGCTTCGGGTCTTTGGCAGTTTAACTTAGGATTTGATTTTGACTTGTTGTTGACCATAGGGTGACCATGGGTCGTGTTTCGTAAAGCACAACCTGTGTTTCTAATCCTAGATCTATCATAAACAAGAATCGAACTTGCGATTCCAACCGGTTTTGCCATGTTATTCGGGTTCAAGTGTTAAACAAGTTATCCAAGATCCGAACCCGAATTGTTTTCTTAAAACACAATTGTAAACCTATCTAACAGTTCATTATCCTATATCTAAACAATTAACCCATCTAATTTCCATGTTTATACCCAATTTTATCAATTGGTTCGATTTGGGGTTTGATTTTAGACCTAAATGATGAATTTAAACATTAGATTGTTAAATTAACATACCTTTGGTTGGAGATTGAAGATTTGAGGCAAAGGTTTGTGAAATTGGTGAAAGGTCGGCGGTTTTCGGTGTTAGAACGAAGTGGTGTTAGGGTTAAATGTTTGGGAAATGTTATTTTATTAGAAAAATACGTAACTGCACTGTTGACTGAAGCACGGCCCCGTGCTTTTTGAAGAACGGTACCGTGCTGCATGAGGCAGTTAGTTTCTTTTGTTTTTGCTATTTATTTTTCGGGCTGGTTCGTTTAAACTAATTTTCTTTGAAGATTAAAGTTAAGATAGAAATTAAAAGTCCTAATTTTCATTAAAACATAAAACATAGTTAAACATAGTAGAAAGAAAAGTACAAAAACAATCCTATATCACGAAACATAACACTAGCAAGAGTAACTTGTTAACAAGACAAAGTCGAAACTTCAACGACCACCATTCCGAAACAGGTCTTGAATGTGTGGTGGGGCTCATTTAGCTTCCAAGAGCTCGGAAAGCTTTTTATCGAGCTTTGAGATCTCCCGATTAAGATAGTTGAGCTTGAAACCCACATCCTTGTTGTGGCTATCCACAACATGGAAATTCTCAAACCGTAGTAGTTCGACTTTGTTGATCAGCTCGATTAAGCGAGCCTCAGTTTGGATGTTACTTTCCACTTGGTCTCTCATTATGCATTGGAGCCTCATGATTTCTTCCTCAAGGTTTGAGGAAGAATCACATTGCTGGCCCTTCCTCACTAGTCTCCATTCAACTTTCTTACTTTCCATTTCAGTAAACTTGTGTTTGGTGTGAATGGAATAGTGAGTTTTTGCATGCATTATATAGAGACTGGAAAGTTGAGCACGGCCCCGTGCTTCTTGAAGCACGGCCCCATACTGCTAGGGGAATAAATGTTTCTGATTCAGAGAATTGTACGGAGTCAACGTATCATGCTGAAGATTCTAAGGTGACCACGGCCCCATGCTTTTTGTCACTGAAAGTTTCTTTGTTTTTTCAGCCAAACGCGAGAGCCAGAAATTTTAGAATGATGTTTGGTATGTTATTTCAAGAGTTTGATCATCTAAAAATTACTTTTCATTAAAATTAAAAGTCCTAAAAATATTACGGGATAAGGCTGGTTTTCCAAGAAAGGTAAAATTACTCGGGTTAAGCCCGAGGATCCTAGCACGATGTGCCTAGTGCACTTGTTTACACATGAAAACATAAAACTAAGGTTCCTAGATCTTTCTGAAGGGTTCTCCTCCGCCGAAAGGTCCTGGTGGTGGAAAGTACGTGAAATCGAGAACTTAAAACTGGAGTTGTTCGTTAATGTCTCGAAGTTCCATTTTCATGTTCTCCACCGATTCAGTGAGTTGGACAAGACGCATCTCCGCAAGGAGATTCATTTCGGTGAGTTCTTTGAAGAGTTCTTGAAGTTTCAAAAGAAGCTCGGTTTTGATACGTGTCGGGTTTCGTTTCTTGTTGTTGAGGAACGGGAACTGCTTCACTCATCTCAGTAGGCATGTTTTTATCTTAGAGGGGAGTGTTTTTGGTTTGGGTTGGTGCAAGAAGTGAATTGGCAAAGGGTCCCTTTTATAGCCAACCAGTTGCCAGGCACGACCCTGTGCTTATAAAAGCACGGCCCCGTGCGTTTGGTCTGACAATTCTGTTACAAACCAGTATGACTGAGATTTTTGCAGCGAAGATTCTGACCCGTACTTTGTGGCACATGTCCGTACTTTAGAAGCATGCTCCCGTGTTTTTAGTGAGAATTATTATTTTTTTTTATTTTCTTTTTGTAATAACTATTTACATGGCCTAGTTTATGAAGGTTTTGGCCAGACCTTGTTCATTGTATGTCTATTTAGTTAGTTGGAGGATTATTACCTCCGAGACATTTTCGAATGTTCCATCGATATATGGTTTGAATCGATGTCCATTAACTTTGAACTTGTGGCCATTAGAATTTGAAATCTCGAATGTCCCATAGTCAAAAACTTATTCGACCGTGTATATACCTGTCCAGCGAGATTTCAATTTTCCTGGGAAAAGACGTAAAAGTGTGTTGTATAACAGTACTCGATCACCAACTTGAAACTTTTTGTTTCCTTTTAAATGGGCGTCGTGTAAACGTTTAGTCATTTCTTTGTAAGACTAGGAGTTTTCATAGGCTAAAGTTCTTAGTTCTTTAAGTTCGTGAATATGATCTTCCCGGTTTTTACCGGCAGACATTAGGTCAAAGTTCGCCGCTCTTAGTGCCTAGTAGGCTTTGTGCTTAAGTTCTACGGGTAGATGACATGATTTTCCATAAACGAGTTTGAAAGGTGTTGTTCCTATGAGGGTTTTGTAGGCTGTCCTAAGGGCCCACAAAGCGTCATCTAACTTTTCTACCCAATTTTTGCGATTCATTCCTATAGTTCTCTCTAGAATCCTTTAATTCCCCGGTTCGAGACTTCTACTTGCCCACTAGTCTGAGGATGATATGGTGTTTCCAGACGATGGTAAACTTCATATTGTGCTAAGACTTTGTCCATAAAAGAGTTACAGAAGTGAGTTCCTCTGTCGCTGATTAAGGCTTTTGGGGTTCCAAATCGTTAAAATAACTTTTTCAGAAATCGTACAACTACTCGAGCATCATTAGTGGAAAGAGCTTGTGCTTCTACCCATTTGGACACGTAGTCGACTGCTACAAGGGTGTATTTGTTCCCAAAGGAGTTAGGAAATGGGACCATGAAATCTATTCCCCATACATCAAAGACTTCACAAATTTGAATGCCTTTTTGAGCCATCTCATTTTGGCTGAGATGTTTCCAGCTCTTTGACAAGCATCGCATGCTTGGATTAAAGTATGTGTGTCTTTATATATGGTGGGCCAGAAGAATCCTGCATCAAACACTTTCCTGACCGTAGTGGCGGTACTGTGGTGTCCGCCAGTTGGTCCTTCATGACAATGTTTGAGGATATCTAAGGCTTCTTTCCCTGAAACACACCTACGGACAACCTGATCGGCTCCTATTCTAAAAAAGTACGGATCTTCCCAGAAATAGAACTTAAGGTCCGAAAAGAATTTCTTTCGCTGCTGGTTAGCCCTTTTCTTAAGATTCTACAAGCTAAATAGTTTGCGAAATCGGCAGACCAAGGACTTTCATCTTCCTCTTGCATGACTGCTTGGATATGCATGAGAACTTCATGTGGAAAATTATCATTGATAATTTCCTCGTGATGTTCTTCTGAAGCTGGGCATTCTAAGCGATATAGATGGCCTGCGGCTACATTTTCTGCTCCCTTCTAATCATTGACTTCTATATCGAATTCCTGGAGTAGGAGAATCCATCGAATGAGTCTTGGACTAGCATCTTGTTTGTTGAAGAGGTAGCGTATGGAGCACGATCGGTGTAAACTATGGTTTTGGAAAGAACGAGGTAAGATCTAAATTTTTCGAAGGAGAAAACTACTACTAGTAACTCTTTTTCAGTTATGGTGTAATTTTCTTGTGCGTCATTAAGAGTTTTACTAGCATAGTAAATTGGGTGAAAATGCTTCTCTTTGCGTTGTCTGAGTACGGGTCCAACTGCAAAGTCACTTGCATCGCACATGATTTCGAATGGAAGGTTCCAATCGGGTGTAGTCATGATTGGTGAATTAACAAGCTTGTCCTTTAATGTATTGAATGATTCAACACATTCTTCAGAGAAAACGAATGGTGCGTCTTTTTCTAGAAGTTAGGTCATAGGTCTAGCAATTTTAAAGAAGTCTTTTATGAAACGCCGGTAGAATCATGCGTGACCTAGAAAACTTCTAATGGCTTTGACTGAAGTTGGTGGCAGAAGTTTAGAGATGGTTTCTATTTTTGCCCTATCAACTTCTAGTCCTTCTTGGGATATCTTGTGACCGAGAACAATGCCCTCTTTGACCATATAATGGCATTTTTCCTAGTTGAGTACTAATTCACTTCTTCACACCTAGTCAACATTTTGTCTAGATTTTTCAAACAATGATCGAAGGAGTCTCCAAAGATTGAGAAGTTGTCCATGAAAACTTCCATAAAGTGTTTGATAATTTCATGAAAGATGGCCACCATGCAACGTTGGAAGGTGGCTAGAGCATTACATAGTCCAATGGCATTCTTCGGTATGCTAAGGTTCCATACGGACATGTAAAGGTGGCTTTCTCCTGATCTTCAGGAGAAATAGGAATTTGAAAGTATCCGGAGAATCCATCAAGAAAACAGTAGAACATTTTTCCAGATAAACGTTCAAGCATTTGATCGATAAAAGGAAGTGGAAAATGATATTTTCTTGTGGCGTCATTAAGCTTCTGGTAGTCAATGCAAACTCGCTAGCTTGTGATGGTTCTCATCGGTATTATCTCATCCTTCTCATTCATTACAACTGTCATTCCTCCCTTCTTGGGTACTACTTGAACGGGACTAACCCAAGGTGAATCTGAGATTGGGTAGATTAATCAGGCATCAAGGAGTTTGATTACTTCCTTCTTCACCACATCTTGCATGTTGGGATTGAGACGTCTTTGATGTTGGACCATGGGTTTGTATTCTTTCTCCATGAGGATTTTGTGAGTACAAAAGAGGGGCTGATGCCCTTGATATCCATGATCTTCCATGCGATGGCCTTCTTATGGTTGTTAAGAACCTGAAGAAGTTCGTCTTTGTTTTCTTTAGAAAGGTGAGACAAAATGATTACTGGGAGTTGATAGTCTTTTTTGAGAAAGGCATATTCGAGATGGTTCGGGAGTTCTTTTAATTCTAAGACTGGTGGTTCTTCGATTGATGGGTTTGATTTTTCATTACACTCGGTGATCTCACATACTACTTCTGCTATATTTTGATTGTTAATGATAGTATCGAGATTATCGTGCTCTAAAGTGAGTTTAGTGTTTATGTCAGTCAAGATTTGTGTTTCTAATGGTGTGTTGATGGAAGATTTTCGCACATAGCAACTCACGATGGAATCGATGATGTCGACACAGTACAATGTGTCATCGTGATGTTGCGGATGTTGC
Organism: Bidens hawaiensis; assembly: GCF_021521415.1. Taxonomy (NCBI): domain Eukaryota; kingdom Viridiplantae; phylum Streptophyta; class Magnoliopsida; order Asterales; family Asteraceae; genus Bidens; species Bidens hawaiensis. The sequence continues at coordinate 9,847 of NW_027494735.1, forward strand.
ATAGATTTTCCAATGTCAAAAGTGATAGCCTCGTCATTAACCCTTAGAGTGAGTTTACCGGTGCAAGAATCAATGATAGCCTTTGCAGTGGCTAAAAAGGGTCTTCCTAAAATCAGAGGTACACTTTTGTCTTCCTCCATATCAAGAATCACAAAATCTACTGGGAAAACAAATTTGTCAATTTTGACAAGCATGTTTTCAACAATGCCCTGAGGATATTTAACAGACTGGTCAGCTAACTGAATGCTCATACGGGTGGGTTTTGGTTCTCCTATTCCTGGTTTTTCAAAAACTGCATATGGTATTATGATATGCCAAAAATATATATATTATTATATAAATATTCCTGCACTTTTAAGTACTTTGAGCTAAGTTTTTATAGAATATTACTCAAGTGGCTTATATTTATGTTTTTAAAAGTTCTATTAGACAACGAGCTGAAATAGAATATTTATATGAAACTCAAAACATTCAAGTCAAATCTTAAACGAATGGTTTATGTGTGGGTTCTTTATAGCCAATTTTAGTTTTTAATAAAGAAAAAGATGTATTTTTATAATGATTCAAAATAAAAATAAAAATAAAAGAAAGAAAAAAAACATCTCGTGGGTTTTTAAAAGTCAATAAATGTGATTTCATGGTGAATGATGGATGGCTTTAATTGAATTTATTAATAAATTGATTTAATTTTTGGAAATTGATAATACAGAAAATAAAAAGAAAAGGATGGTCAACAAAACGTCGTTGACTTGCAGCAAAGAGTAATTCACCAAATGGGCCTACATAAATATAACATGGGCTAATCAATAGAGAGTTGGACTGTAATTATCTATCAAACATTCGGTGGAGTTTTAATTCACACAATATAAAGAGTTGGCCGACAAAGAATTGGAGGTGTGGCCGTCAAAACCCTCCAGGTCACGAGAGAGGGAGGATTGTGAAGCACCCTAGCACATCAAGCATCCAAGCTTCTTACAAAGTCACGGCAAAAACAAAATTAAAGAAGCTAGCAGACTGCTTAATTAATTTAACCAGGCTAGTAGCTCAATCATATTTATTTCTTTTTACGATGAACCGCACTATATATTTTATCTTTGTTTCATTCGTAATTATGATTGGCTAAACTTTTATACTGCCTGGGTTTGGATGATTACTTTTTAGACTCGTTTTACTTTTGGTTTTGGATTATCTATTGATTGGTTCGAGTTTTGGTAAAGTTTTTATTTTATTTGGTTATGATGCTTATGCGTATTTGGTATTAATTTATTATCAAGTTTTTGTTCCATATGCGTCTTTGTGAATGTCTTTCATGTATGGATTCATATTAGGTTGTTTACTGTGTGTGTACAACTAGTTTATGGTATATTGTTAACGTATTCCATATGAACGGAAATTGAGAGTTTAAAGATACCTTATATTCTGTCACTTGAGAGACCGGGAGGTAATTAAGTGTCGTATGTTTTGGTCTTTCGCGGGTTTGGGTAGTGATTGCACGGGAGTGAGTTACCCTAGACTTTTTTAGATTCTTACAGATCCGAGTTATAACCGAATTAAATAAGAATACCTCTTTACACCTTAGGGTGTTTTGTGATTAGAGAGACCGGAAGGTGATTTAATCTTTGGGTACCTTAGCATAGTTTGGTTAGGTGAGACCGGGAGGTGATCCGAACCATTAAACCGTTGAGCTTTACATGATATTTAGGGTTCTTAGGTATTGTTGGTGAGACCGGGAGGTGATCTAGCTTAATATAGTTATTCCTTAAATTTCATATTTTTAGAATACGGTACCATTCATTAATCCATTACCGAGAGTTTACGAGTTGACTAGTAGGATTTCTTGCCTAGGTAGTTATTTCCCCTATTTGAGTAATAGTTCTATTTATTTGTGTCAGTTTTAGTTTAAGTATTATTTAATTTTAGTTAACAATTAAAAAAACACAAAAATCAATTAAATATATTTATTTAAGTTATTAGTCAGAGTCTAGTTTAGGTGTCGCTAGTGTCCTATGGGTTCGACATCCGGACTTCATTAGGCTTTACAACAGTTGATAGGTTTTTACACTTGCCTGTCTAGTGGTCTAGCATTAGGAGAGTCTAGATTTATAAATTTAAAACTAGAGTGTCTAAGTTAGGTTAAGTTTTTAATAGACCGTTTTGCACATCAAGTTTTTGGCGCCGTTGCCGGGGATACTTAGGCGATAGCGAAACTAGCTTTGATTAAACTTAATTGATTATTTAGTCTTTTGGGTCTTGATTTGTGGTATGTCTTGTGAGTCCGTGTCTTAGATTAAGCGTATCTGGTCGTGTTTAGGATAATTTAGTTTGTGTGTTTTATTTTATCGAGTCTAGTTAATATGTTTAATAGATCGAGTCAGTTTAGGAGTATTTTATATCGAAGATGTTGGAAAGAGATGATGTTGGAAAGAACCGAACAAGAGGACCGTGAAAGATTCCAAAAGATTAAAGAATTGGAAGTCAGACTTGATAAGTTGATCGATAGAGAAAGACTCCGTAAGATAGAGGAACTCGAAGCTAGGTTAGAAGAGATAAGTGCTAGAATTCAAAATGAGAGTTTTTCTTACAAGGATCAGGAAGCCTTCTATGAAACAGATGATGACTTCTGGAATAATGATGATGAGGGCGTGATAGAAGAGATGGAGTTGGAGCAACCTGGTTACACGGAGTTGAGGGAAAATGTCGTTGAGGAGCCACTTAACCAGATGGAAGATGACGAAGAGAGGGAGCATGTACCATCTTGGGAGGATGAGTTTGGTAATGAATTGGTGGGTTTACCAGTGTTTTACGAACATGCAGAATTTGACCCTGTTGGCGATCTTATATATTTAGAAACACTAATCATGGGGAAGCCAATAATAGAGATCAAAACGTCACCAGAAGAAGAAAAGAAAGAGGAAGTGGCAATGGAGGAGGATCAGAATATGGTGGTAGTTGAGACACCACATCATATACAGGTTAGAATGTCTGTGAAGGAACTAGATAGTGGATCGCCATCAAAATCGACAAAGCCACAGAAGGGGGTGCGAAAGTGTTTGGATCAACACACTTTGAGGGTTCAAAAATGGTACATTAAGAGTTAAGGACATCACTAAAATGAAAGAATTACCGTTTTTCTCATTATATGTCACGTATTAGGTTTGGTCCTGGTAAGTTTAAGTATTGGTGGTCCGACTCGTTTGAATGTTTTAAAATGTTTTTTAGTTTCACTATATGCTATTTGTTTAAATATGTTGGACGAGTGGAATTAAACGGGTTAGACCGGGGTTGGATAAAAGAAAAGCCTCCCGATTGAGATTTCGGGAGCGATTCTGGCTGAAGACTCTTCTGTAAACTTAGCGCTTCCCGGGAGGCAACCCGGTAGTATGTTTTTGCTTTATTTTTATTTTTATTTTTATTTTTGTTTTGGTTTTTTCTTGCTTTCTTGTGCTGGTTGTTTCTTGGTTTGCTTTCAGGTTGCTCCAGGATTGCTTGTGAAAGTTTGATGATGCATGGTTTGATTCAAGTGTGGGGAGACTATTTGCTTATTGATTTCCGCTTTCGTTCGTAAGTGATAGCTTGGTAGATGGCACTGGAGTATGAGGCTTTCGTTCGAATTGGAGGGCACGGGAACACGACTCGGAAGGCAATACCGTCATATTAACCAAGGGAGTCTGTTCCACTTTTCTTATATTTGAATGTGCTTTAATTTTTGTCTTTTTCCTGTCTCATTGAGGACAATGTGACATTTAAGTGTGGGGATGGTAAATTGACGTTTTTATATTAAAAAAAATCAAAAATTTTAAAAGTAATAATAATATAAAAAAAATTTTAAAAAAATATTCAAAAACAAAATTGAAATATGTCCCGAAATTTTACGGATTTTTTTTTTTTTTTTTGCAAATAATGGAAAATGATAGAAAAACTTTGAGAATAGTTTTTAAAACTACTATTATATATGAGATTAAATAAAAGATAACGCACTAAGCTTGGGATGTGTCGGTAGGCCTAACTAGCTTTGATAGTCCTCTTTAGCAAATTATATATATCTAATAATTTGAAAAACGGTGAAACCGAATTTCGATGCTTAGGGAGGATTACCATAATCTAAAAACTTTGAGATGGTGAGACTTAGATGCACTCAAACCAGCACACCACCACATGTCCATCTTTTTACGAGCTTAGAAATAGTTATATACTTAGGGTGATATAAAAAAATGAAAAAAAAAAGAAAAAAAAGAGAAAAAAAAATATGTTATGAAATTATCAGTATTCCAAAAGTTGGTCCGAAAAGCAAAAGAAAGAGAAAGCTATGTATTATAAAAGGCCAAAAAAACATTCTTTAAATTTAGTAAAAAAGGCCAAAGTTGCACATACTAGACGAGACTTAGAGTTTACGTGTTACCAAGTGGATAGTGACTCTGAGGATACACTATTGGGGCTCGAAGGTTCTTAGTCAATAAATATTTTTTTAGGGAATATATAGGACAAAGTCCAATAATATTTAGGAATAGCTCGTACGACCTCCACAGGACCATTCATTCATCAAAATTTCACCGAGTGCATCTAATTAGTACCATCAACGAGTCCTTGGCTTATGGTGATTTGTCAAACCATTCTGTTTTGACTCTAGTTTTCTAGCTCTCTTTGTCTGAGATGGGGTAGGTGTAGCCGTGGTTTTTAACTTAAAACGCTTAATGCAATTGGGGATTTGATAGGCTGGTGGTTGGGTTTAAGTGGACAACAATATCGGCAATCGCAGTTTTTGCGTTTATCAATGCTTAAAAGATAACTTATATGTTTTAAATACTAGTTTCGAATTATGATTCCATTGCAAAATATATTTTTCGGGGACGAAAAAAGGTTAAGTGTGGGGATATTTGATATGCCTAATATATATATATATTATTATATAAATATTCCTGCACTTTAAGTACTTTGAGCCAAGTTTTTATAGAATATTACTCAAGTGGCTTATATTTATGTTTTTAAAAGTTTTATTAGACAACGAGCTGAAATAGAATATTTATATTAAACTCAAAACTTTCAAGTCAAATCTTAAACGAATGGTTTATGTGTGGGTTCTTTATAGCTAATTTTAGTTTTTAATAAAGAAAAAGATGTATTTTTTTAATGATTCAAAATAAAAATAAAAGAAAGAAAAAAAACATCTCGTAGGTTTTTAAAAGTCAATAAATGTGATTTCATGGTGAATAATGGATGGCTTTAATTGAATTTATTAATAAATTGATTTAATTGTTTGCAAATTGATAATACAGGAAACAAAAAGAAAAGGATGTTCAACAAAACGTCGTTGACTTGCAGCAAAGAGTAATTCACCAAATGGGCCTACATAAATATAATTTTACATGGGCTAATCAATAGAGAGTTGGGCTGTAATTACATAAATATAATTTTAATTCACACAATATAAAGAGTTGGCCGACAAAGAATTGGAGGCGTGGTCGTCAAAACCCTCCAGGTCACGAGAGAGGGAGGATTGTGAAGCACCCTAGCACGTCAAGCATCTAAGCTGCTTACGAAGTCACGGCAAAAACAAAATTAAAGAAGCTAGCGGGCTGCTCAATTAATTTAACCAGGCTAGTAGCTCAATCATATTTATTTCTTTTTACGATGAACCGGACTATATATTTTATCTTTGTTTCATTCGTAATTATGATTGCCTAAACTTTTATACTTCCTGGGTTTGGATGATTACTTTTTAGACTCGTTTTACTTTTGGTTTTGGATTATTTATTGATTGGTTCGTGTTTTGGTAAAGTTTTTAATTTATTTGGTATGATGCTTATGCGTATTTGGTATAAATTTATTATCAGTTTTTGTTCCATATGCGTCTTTGTGAATGTCTTTCATGTATGGATTCATATTAGGTTGTTTACTGTGTGTTTACAACTAGTTTATGGTATATTGTTAACGTATTCCATAGGAACGGAAATTAAAAGTTTAGAGATACCTTATATTCTGTCACTTGAGAGACCGGGAGGTAATTAAGTGTCGTATGTTTTGGTCTTTCGCGGGTTTGGGTAGTGATTGCACGGGAGTGAGTTACCCTAGACTTTTTTATATTCTTACAGATCCGAGTTATAACCGCATTAAATAAGAATACCTCTTTACGCCTTAGGGTGTTTTGTGATTAGAGAGACCGGGAGGTGATTTAATCTTTGGGTACCTTAGCATAGTTAGGTTAGGTGAGACCGGGAGGTGATCCGAACCATTAAACCGTTGAGCTTTACATGATATTTAGGGTTCTTAGGTATTGTTGGTGACACCGGGAGGTGATCTAACTTACTATAGTTATTCCTTAAATTTCATATTTTTAGAATACGGTACCATTCATTAATCCATTACCGAGAGTTTACGAGTTGACTAGTAGGATTCCTTGCCTAGGTAGTTATTTCCCCTATTTGAGTAATAGTTCTATTTATTTGTGTCAGTTTTAATTTAAGTATTATTTAATTTTTAGTTAATAATTAAAAAAAACACAAAAATAATTAAATATATTTATTTAAGTTATTAGTCAGAGTCTAGTTTAGGTGTCGCTAGTGTCCTATGGGTTCGACATCCGGACTTCATTAGGCTTTACTACAGTTGATAGGTACACTTGCCTGTCTAGTGGTCTAGCATTAGGAGAGTCTAGATTTATAAATTTAAAACTTGAGTGTCTAAGTTAGGTTAAGTTTTAATAGATCGTTTTGCCCATCACATTAGGTTGATACTAGCTCCTAGGTCGGCCAGGGCATTGCTAATAGGCAAATTTCCTATGATACAAGGGATAGTAAAGCTCCCTGGATCAGTCATTTTTGTTGGCAGCTTGTTTTGGAGGACTGCTAAACATTCTTCACTCAGGGTGACATGTGATAGTTCCTCCAGTTTACTCTCGTTTGTCAGCACTTCTTTGAGAAACTTGGCATATTTTGGCATTTAAGAGATGGCTTCGATAAAAGGTATGTTGATGTGGAGTTGTTTGAAGAGTTCTAAAAACTTCCCGTATTGTGCTTCCAATCTCTCCTGCTTCAGTCTTCCTGGGTACGGAATAGGTGAGACATAGGTTGTAACTGGTTCCTTAGGTTGTACGGTGCCCGTTGGAATCAGTACTTCCCGTGTTTTTCCAGTGGTTTCTTTCTCCATAACTGGTTCTGAAGTTGGTGAGGCAACAGTGGTTGTACCGCTTCTGAGTGTAACAGTTTTAGCTGTCGCATTTGGGTTGGTGATCGTGTTGCTTGGAAGAGTGCTGTGTGGTCTTTCGGATAATTGTCAGGCAATTTGTCCGATCTGAGTTTCTAGATTCTGTAGAGATGCTTTTTTGACTTTTTAGGTCAGCTTCATGCTTTAACAATGCCCCGCTGATATCAACGACTCTTGAGTCTGCCTTATTTTCTGCTTCATTTGTTTTGATCATGATTTTGATTAACCTTTCTTCAAATTTTGAGTAGCTTGGATTTTGATGGCTACTGGAACTTTGATCTTGAAATTGTGGTTCAGGCTGGAAGGATTGATTCATCGGTCTCTTTTCGAATCCGTGAAGGGTTTGAATGTTACCTCTATCATTCCAACTGAAATTCGGGTGGTTTCTCCATCCTGGATTGTAGTTATTGCTGAAAGCGTTGTTCTGCCAAGCGATGAAGTCGACTTCTTCCATGTCCATAATGACTTGTTTGCAGTAACTTGTCTTAGGAGTTCCTCCACATGTGTCACAGGTGATCTTGGTTTTCAATAATTCGTCTTGAAGTTGTTCGAATTTCATAGAAAGGTCTTCAAGCTGTGCGATGAAAAGAGTGTTGTAATCGACGTGGTGCATTCCTTTATGGGTTAGTGTAGATCTTGGTGGGTTATAAGCGAAACTCTTCTTTGCTGCCTTTTCCATAATTTCAAATGCATCGTTAGGTGATTTGGATCCCAGATCTCCACCGGCGACTTGGTCGATGGCCTGTTTGTTTTGACCGGATTGTGCGTCAAAGAAAGTATGTACTTGTAACCATACGCTCAGTCCATGACGTGGACATCTTCTAAGAAGAATTTCGTATCTTTCCCATGTTGCGTGTAGCGATTCATCATCATCGGTCCTGAATCGGTAATGCTAGCTTTGTATTTGGCAGTTTTATCAGGCAGAAAGTATTTGAGAAGAAACTGTTCCACCATATGGTCCCAAGTGGTGATGGAACCAGAAGAAAACGATTCTATCCATTCTAGGGCTTGGCCCCTTAGAGAGAAAGGAAAAAGTTTTGAGTCTAATCTGATCTTTTTAAAAGTTTTGGATTTTAAAGGTTCCGCAGATTCGTAGGAATCGAGATATATGAGAAAGAGGGTCTTCATCGAGGAGACCATGAAATTGAACTGAATTTTCCACCATATGAACGGTGCTTGATTTGATTTCGAAATTTTTGGTGATTTCCGGTGGAGCCACTCCATTGTCGTAGCCTTCGAGAGTTGGTTTGGCATACTGGCTCATGTTTGGTTTGTTGTTTTGGGCCGCCACCATTTCTTCGGTTTGATTTTCTCCTGATGTGGAGGCGTCCACTGACTCGTCTTTGATTGTTTCAATGGTTTCTGCAGTCCGTTTATGTGCTCGTCGACGAAAGAGTCATTCCGGTTCAGAAATTGGAGAAACAAGCTCAGGCACAAATGTAGAGGACATACATGGGATTAAATCAAAGTGAAACTGTTTAAATCAAGCTAAAGGTTAGTTGAAGTTAAACTAAAAGTTAGTCTAAGTTATTTTAAAACTAAACTAAGGTCTAAGTTAATTAAGCTAAAGTAAAGGTTAGGTCAACCTTAAAAAATATGTAATTTAATATTTTGTAAAAAAAATAATAAAAATAAAAGTTAAAATTTTGTACAATTATTAACAATGATTAAATTAAAGATCGTTCTTAGAAACGCACCGTGTCCCCGGCAACGATGCCAAAAACTTGATGTAGTGGTGTGCGTGTGCTTTAAATATAAAGGATAGAGGATTTAGCTTTTGCACAAGATCGTCTTTTAAATTTATAAAAGTGATTTCTACTAAAACTAAACACACACAAAATAGGCAAGTGTACCTATTGTATATGTAGAACAGTATTGGTAAGAACCAAGTATCGATCCGTGGACACAAATGTTTCCAATAATAAATCTTCGTTTTACTTTAGTCGAAAGGTTTAATCATTTTGACGTTGATTTTTAAAGTTTTTTATAAAATAGAAATATATAATATATATAAGGGACAAGAAGAGAAGTTCTAAGTGAGTAATTCAATTATATGAAGGTTTACCATCTAATATAAAGAATCCACTCCGTTATTCCTTGATGATTATTAAATAAACATGTGATAAAATTGTCCTAATAATATATGATAGAATAGTCCCTCATTTCTAAGTGAACATATTCTATGACATAAAATAAAGTAACATGCGCGTTTTAAAGTCCATACTTTTCTAATGTCATGTTACCACGAGAATGTCAATTTAATTAGACAAGCAGTTTGGTATAGTAGAACAATTAGGATTTACTTTGATTTATCAAATACCAATCCTAACAACTTCGAGTGATTGTAGTTAACTCACATAACCTCCCCTTGGTTGATTTAATTAGATTATAATTACACATTCCATTAGCATGACAACCTAAGCAATCGTGTTAACAATGTTATTTTAGAATAATCAAAACTAGCTAGAGAAATAGATCATAGCTTATATCTCATCATTTCTAAGTACAACATAAGGATCCATGTTTATCTTGAATTACCATGAATGATTATAAATCACCAACCTTGATGTATTGAGTTAAAGTGATAAAACATTTCTTCGTCAATGGATAATTGCAAAATAATCATGTACTATACCAAACTAAACCACATGTTTTATGTAATCATAATGTAAAACAAAGCTTCTTCATAGATTATAGATTGTAATAGGAGTTTAGCTCATAATGAGCATTGCTATGAACATAAGAAGAGATGATAGCAAGCACATGATTAAACTTAGAACAATCTAACCAAATGTGGTTGAGTCTCTTCTCTTAATGATGGATTATGATGGTGTTGATGATGATGGATGATGATGATAACCTCCAAGCCTTCAAACTCCTTAGAAGATCTTCAATATAAGTGTAATGTGGGTGTTTTATAAGAGAAAACCGTTTAGAAATCTTCTTCAAGCACACTTCTCAAATGCCACAAGAGCCTCTATTTATAGGATGTCTGGAGGAAGGAGCACGGCCCCGTGTCCACGTATCCCAGATGCATGTTGTCAGATGGTACATGATGACTCACCACGGGGGTGTGCTTTCAGAGGCACGCCCCCGTGCTTTTATTGACATGTGCATTAATTCATTTTGTCTGTATCTGGAGGTGACCACGGCCCTGTCGTCAAAGTGGCACGGCCCCGTGCTTTTGTCTTCAGTATTTGTCTTTTCTTGTAGATTTTATCTTTTCTTGTGTTCAGAAGCATGGGGCGTGTTTCTTGTGTTTTCTTCTGTTTTTCTTCGTCTTTTCGCTTGTTTCTTCGTTTGAGGCTTGGGTTCACCTGAAATTACATTTTATTAAGATAAGTAGCCTTTTGTGCTATGTTATTTGATAGAAGTTGCATTTTTAGAGATTATTTGATGCTTAAAAGATGTATAATTTTATATACATCACAAGTACCTGTCAAAACCATAGTCAGATTCACTGCAGTTAGCAAATCATGGTATTCGACGACAAAGACCCCAGGTCTTTTAAAACTTCATCTGATTACTAACTCTGCTGAAGAGGGACATATACTATTCATGCCGCGCAGAACTAATTGATGGTCGTGCAAATTACTGTTTCTGCTTTCAGAAGAGTCAATTTATTTCCGTGAGAATTTGAAGTACAACTTTACAGGTAACATCCAGTCAGAATGTGTCAGGGACATTGGTAATTGTAATGATATTATATGCCTTTCTTTGGAACAACGTGACTTAGACTATGCTCCGGGAGAAGTCATATTAGAGGATGAAACATGGTTGTGGCTTGAGGCACAACCCATGGTCTATAGGTCCCTTGACCGGATCTAACAAAACAACAACTAGTCTACTTGGATCAACCTCTCAACTACCTAACGGAAATCACTAGTGGACCGAGATCTCGGATCTTGTTTGGTTATTATTTGAACCATGAGGGTAGAGAGAAATAGAGAAGAGAGAGTTTGTAAGTATGGATAAGATATAAGAAATGGCAAAAGGTTGTTTGTGTATGAGTTATACACACTATATATAGTGTGTGTGCTCATACACTTCCTATTATTTTTCACTGCCCATTGCGCTATAACATACATGGACGTGGGCCCAAACATACGAATAAACATAAGTCCAACTAGCTAACGAACATAAACGATACATATCAAACAAATACGAAAGACTAACACAAAAATGGTCCTAACAATCTCCCTCTAGTCTTTGGTATTTGTCCTGTTAGCTTCCATCATCAGTCGGACTCGGAATCGTACTCGAAGACATCGTCTTTGTCTTTGAAAGATTGCTTCTCAACAAGTAGATGGAAAAACTTGTTGAATTTTACGACGATAGGGTCCGTATTGTCACGACGGACGTCTTCAACAGTACACAAAGGTGACTTGAGAAGCTTCATTAAGTCAGTCATGTCAAAACCAGTTAGTTCATGTTCATCAAAGAACCGGATTTCATGAGTACGTTCACAGTGAATAATGACCTCACCATGAACATTGTGGAACTAGCAAGCAACAAAGTCTAACATAAGTCATCATTGAAGGGCATTCCTTGAAAGATAGGTTCTCCATGATCGCCTGCTATCTTGTAAATTCGTCCCTTAGCTGGCTTCTTGGTGAAAGGGTTAACTTCCTTTAATTGTATGACCAACCCAGATTTAGAGCGAACCTCGGGTAGTCATGTCTCCATTCATGGCTCAAAAACCTCTTGAACCATCCCTCAAGCGTGCTTTCCTCTTTGCCTAATCCCACCATTTTCCTGAAGTAGTTCATGTCAAGTATTGACAAGGTGTGCATATCTCGATAAGTAAGATATGTCAGGTCATCGTCTGCACGTCGAACAACCCAACTTTTGTTGTCCTTGTGCCACATTGCATAGAGGATAACAACTGAGTCATGGTAAGGCTTTGATCTCCATCTCAAGCTTCCCATTCTTCTCACGCTATTATACTTGATACGTTTTCTTGACTTTCTTTGAGCAGGCTTGGAAACAGGAGTTGCAACGGGATCTTGATTGACGGGTTCATTAATCACCCTCTCCGGAGTGTCTGGATTAGATGAGCAGTTGATTCCGTCATCACTATCTTCATTTATTTCCACGGCTTCTTGAATTGGTTAGCGGGTACCTGCAACAGAACAAACGTTAAAAATAGAGGCAATTTCAGCCTCAATTGCCGTATCCGTCTCACGCGTCTTATTTGCTTCACTTGGCGGCTCCTCCTCTGCCGCCTTATTTTCTCCAGTGCCATCACCATAATCACTGTCATCATTATTTCCACTACCACCATCACGAGCTTCATCATAACTATCATACTCATGGTCATCAGCCTCATCATATTCATCATCCTCATCATCATTCTTATCATAATCACCATCATTGTCTTCATCCTCATATTCATTTTCATCATCACCATTACCATTGTAACACCCCGGCCCGGAAGGGCTGGCGTGTCACAATAATATGGTTTCTGAACAAAAGACACAATTCTTATATATTTACTTGTCAAAAGTATAACACATTAGACAAGGAAAACTTAAGGTTAATTTACACACTAACACTGTTGAAAAGATGTTTTATTAGGATTCAGATATTTTCTTCCTTGCTCTTAATCTCGCTCAATGTAACCTGTGGACCTGTATAATATATTAAAATAACGAAATGAGCCGAATGCTCAGTACGGAATACTAGGCTCAAAACAAATAATGATTTAATAAAACGTAATTTAGATTGAACTTACAGTTTATGATACGATGCAAAGTAACCTTATTAAATAAATTAAAACGTATCATACGGATATACCCATGAGCGTACATAAAACGTGACAACATACAGGTAGCTACTCCTGGATATTATCACACAAGATGGCGAGTTGGCATACCCGCTATCCATCTCCTTAATATTAATCCTAGAATGGATCCATACGCCTCATAATAGCCATATGTACCACACTTGTACTTAAGAGATGCCGTAAACTAATCTCACCTTCACGGTTGGTGCACATGTTGTTGATGCCGCAACATGCTCGTGGGACACTCAACGAGAAGCGACACTCAGGGAGGGAATCGGAATACAAATGATCTTATTCACATAACTCACAACGAATATATTTTCGTAACATATATCGAAACATGCGAAAATGAGTATAATTACACATAATAATAGCGCATGGCATGAAAGTTAAATCCAATGTTCATTCAAAATTGGAATCTAACGGACATCCAAATGAAATGATAATCCAAAGACGTGAGGAGTTATATATTAACTTAATGAGTTTATATCAATTGAATATGAAAGCAATGAAGAGTGGGGGTAAGGATCCGTACCTTTAAAGTTTCAAAGTGATACCGATTTATTGTAAAAGTGCTCGCAAAGATCTACATATAATCAATTATATTCCTTTAGAAATTTGTTGGAATTAAAGCGTGGATTATAAATAACAAGTTCGGTAAACTCATTTTAAACATTTATTATTTTATATTGATATAAATATTTTATTATCATAACAAAATTATACTTTAAAGACGAATTTGTTTTATTCTATAAGTTTTCGAAACCAAAACTAATATAGCAGTGTTCGTGCACATCAATTTCATGCTTTAGTAGTTATATCTATAAAGCAATATTTGGTAATGAAACAACTTTTGTTTATTATTATTATTATTATTATTATTATTATTATTAGAGAAGTTCAGAAAATCATTAAACAAGTTCCTTCTTTTAATTTAATTTTATAGTTTAACGTATTCTATAATATTTGTATTTATAATGATTATTATTTATTCTGCCACTATTAAAATATAATATCAAGAATTAAATTTTGTATGGGGATTTCATAAGAAAGCTTTATATTGAATTTACTCCAAATGGTTTAATCACAATCATAACTTGAAAGTTTCCTGACCAAGCGTTTGATGGGTTTTGGACGTAGCCAATTAAACCAGGTTTTAATTTAACATATTAAGAAATATTAGAGAATAAATTTACCCTTCTTTCATCTTCTTGAACGCTTGGTCGGAAAACAAACAAGTCGACCGGAAAACTACTTTGAGCTCCACTAGAGGTTTCTGGATGTAACGAAGTGACCGCATATTATTAACAAAGTGAAGATAGGCAATGATAGATAAAGAAGGGTAGTGGGGTTACATAATGTTTAAGTTTTAGTGGAGCTAGTGAAAAAGGGTACTATTTTGCTGCTTGCGTTCATATCGATTTGCCAGAAAAAGTGCATGTTAGTCGGACGGAAAAGGTGTAGGTTGGTCGGAAATTTGTTTCGAGTTATATATGATGCTTTCGAATATCCGGACTTTGTAAATTCATCACAAGCAGGTGGAGAACGGTAGTATATGTATTTATTTGTTGTTTCGAATTATCTTAGGCTTTTCGGAAAGTACGACTTGATGCCGGAATTAAACAGATATTAAAGGTTTTGGATATGGATATGGATATGGATATGGATATGTGATATTGAAGTAGACTCTTTTATTCTCATTTTTATCTTCCCGACCAAGGCATGTAGGTTCAGATGTTTATCTCATAAAATAGAATACCTCCACGTTTCAATCAATATGACTCATCTTTATATTCAGATTAACATGAATTACATATTATATATATATATATATATATATATATATATATATATTTTTCTAGATAGTTTATCCCATTATTTATTAATTTTATTTTAATAAACTAAGATGCTTTTATAAAAAAACAAGTTTTTTTTACCCGCGCGTTGCAACGGTTAGGACCATTCGGTTGTTGATCCCTAGGTCAGGGTCAAACTCTGTTGTATTTAGTTGAACATGTCTGTTGTTAAGGTTTTAAGAGTTGATATATGTTTAAAATAAAGCAAATCAGTAACAAACACAAACCTATTTAATATATAGGATTTTAGGTTAACAAAGTAAAGCAAATCAGGAGCTCTACTAAACACATTCAAAACACAAAACACTATAAGAAACCTACATTAACTAGTCACTCATGTTGAATCAAACCAGTAACAAACACAAAATCATATGCTAAAAGAGAGGCATAGACCAAGGTAACCGCCTACGCCTATTGAAACAAACAAACAAATGCAAATCAGCAAGAGATTAACATTAAATATACATATTAAAATCGTGGATAAACAAACATAAGAGGGACATTACTTACAAATGATACACACTCTTTTATTGATTGCAACTTATAATTGAAAATAAACATGGATGTAAAGATTAATAAGTAAATCATTAGTTGGAGTTGAAGATATAATGTACTTAACTATATAAAACATTTAAAATATTTATAGTCATATAAGTCACCATTATAAGTAATAACAAACTGGCCACATCTAATTCATTGCACAATAACTTAAATTTTCCAAATACCGGTTTCTAAATGGTAGTAACCCGTTAACAAAAGATAACTTGGGATGCAGACAACCTGAAATTCACATTACACTTGATTAAAAAATCATTTTCTTATAAATGATGATTAGATAACCGAATACGAAATCATAAGAGGCTTAGATATGTTGTAATTAGGAAACCAACATTGAATGTGTTGTACTGTAACAAATATAGGTTTATCCGAACCTGCCATGGTTGCAATCGCAGTTTCGATTCTCAAAATTGCCATCTGGACTACCCATCCAAGATACAGATCAGAGTCTATCATCATCGCCTTGATGGATTATCGTCACAAACCCTGACTTGCATACACCAAATCAAAAAACAAAAAAAGTCAAAAAAAAAACTATTTAACAAACTTTCTATCACTTATTGTCAACAAACTCTTATCATCGACTTAGGGTTTCTACCACAAAGACAAAGCCGGCCACATGGGTCCGGCATTCCGCTTAACTACCATACCACTACTAACCCGCCGCCACCAAGGTTTCTGAATCGGAACCTGGAAACAACAAAGACATATGATTTAGTAACATCTGAGCCACCAAGGGTTCCGCATCAGATCCCGGCAAAGACAAATAAGTGGTCGTTTCCCACCTGATTCGGTAACGTCTAAGACAATTAGGTAGACAACAACACATAACGCCGGTGGCAGTGGTGATTCTCACTAAGAGAGAGAGAGAGAGAGGTCAACATGAGAGTCAAATATTAAATGAAAGGAAGTCTGTAGATAATTGAGTCACCGAGACATGCGTCACCTTCAAAACAAATAATTTTATGAATAGTAGATAATGTGTGACTGACAAATTTTAGTTTTTAATATATATATATATATATATATATATATATATATATATATATATTGGTTATTACAACCATTACCTCCACCACCACCTTGAGCAATTGATTGTTGTTGAACAAATGGAACCAGAGCATTTGTAACAGAAGCATTGATTTGTTTGCCCGTGGTAGGTACAACAAGTGGGGAACTTGTGGAACTGACCTGTTCAGTTGTGGCGGCAGTAGTAACCACAAGTTCGGTGCTTACAACGGTTCCAACAACTTGTGGAGGCTCACCTACACTTGCCTTCACACCTGAACCACCTTCACCAGCATCTTTCCTAGCTTCACCAGTGTATAGGAAACCATGTAAGTTTCCTTGAGCTCTGACCCTTTCGGCATCAGCGACCAAATTGGCAAGAGTTTTTTATCATCTATTGCTCTGCTCGGTCCTTGGCTCGTTTACATGAAGAAAGCCACGTAAGGTCTCCATTAAGTGTGTCCTTAGGTTGTTCACATCATCATCTTTCAATCGCATCACTTCCATAACTGCAAGATATCGATTGACCAGGGACTCATTCACACGACCTTGAGTGTCGCGTTGATCTTCCATCTCAGCATCCAGCTACTCAATCATGTTACTCAGCCTCACACTCTCACCCATCAAACTATCCACATCCCTAGACGGATTGGATCCACTCTTCAGTAACCTGACTATTGAGCCCAGACGCTCAAAGTCAATCCATACTCTATCCAGTGTTTAGTCTAATTCCCTCCTAAAGTTGCTTGCAAAATTAGAGGAAGAGGGAAGATCATACTCCAACCTGGAGATCCTTGACTCAAGTCTTTCTAGTCCAACATGTTGATCAGCATTCCTCAATGAGTTCTGATTAATCAACTCTTGTTGACTGTTGATTCCGTGCTGCAACATATCGATCCATATTTTCTGACTCACAATCAAGGCATGATCTAAGTCTTTCTGCTCATGTAGGATAGCCACTCGATCAGCCAGAGCGTCGTGTTTTCTAGTAACTTCTTCATTGATTGCTTGTTGATCTTTGATGAACTTGATAAACAAGAGCTCACGCTTAGCTCGGTTCTCATTTGCTTCCTCCAATGCCTTAATCCTATTGAGGACAGTATCTCAAAACAATGGCGACTTCTTCGACTTGCCACTTGAAATAGGAGTGGCAACTATGATTGGGCTCTTTTGGGTTGAGGGAGGTGTGATTTATATGGTTGAGTGTGGTGTGGTTGGTATAGGCATGGTTAAGGTTAGGGTTGGCAAAGATGTGGTGATGGTTAGTGGTAAGCTTGTAGGTTCGTTTGTGGTTTCTAAGGTTGATGTGGTGGTTTGGGATTGGATGGATGTTGTATATGTAGAGGTCCAAACTGATGTTCCTCTAATCAGTGATGTGAATTGGTATGTTAGTAAGGTAACATGTAAGGTAGTCCTAGGTAGTGATAATGTTTGTGTAGTCAATGGTAGTTTTTTTAGGATTGAGGTTAAGGGCTCGTCTAATCGGGTTGGTGAGGTTTCGGGAGGTGTAATAGGTTCATCCCCAAGTTATGGGGTTTTTGTTTTGGGTTTGGGTTTAGTTTAAAGGATAATTATAGGTTTGGATTTTGATTGGGATTTGGATGGTGATTTGAACTTGGGCTTGGTTTAGGTTTTTGGTGAGGTTGAGGTTTGGGCTTTGGCGAATTTGATTTGCTTGGCTTTAAGGGCTTCTATGGGTTTTTCTAGGGTGGTGGGTGATCCTATGTGTGGGTTAGGTATGGTGGTTGTTTGTGGTGTGGTACTTTGTGCGGCTAGGGATTCCTTAATCATAGATGTAGTCGAAGGAAAACGTACCTTAAGAGAAGGCACTTTGGAAGATGGAGACTTCTTGGAATCTTTCGTCTTCTTTGAGCATTTCAACATACGCTTAGGCTCCTCTTCCTCTTCTTCTGTGGCAGCAACAGCAACAGACTACTTGGAAGACTCTCCAGCTTTCCTCTTGCCTTTATCATGCTCGTGCTTGGACCGATGCTCAACCACAACATCTGTTTGGGGTTCAGTTTCAGGCTAATCAGCTGGCTCATCAACGGGTTCATCCTGTTACTCCTTGTCATCTCCATCTTCACATGATACGACTCAGATGATTCAACAATGTTCCCTTCATCATCAACTTCATCCATATTTACTAGCTTAGGGGTGTCAGGAAGTAGGTCATCCAAGATCAGTTGAACAAATCTTGGGTACATCATACGTCTGTTCTTAGCATGCACATTCAGTTGCATGTACTTGAAGAACAACTTTGAATAAGTGTACTTCCTGTTGCGTGTCAGACATAGCATTACCCCCACCCAGTCAGTATTCAGCTTGTCAAATCCTCCCTTTTGTGATGACAAACAATTTGCAACGATGTGAAATAGAAGCTTCCAATAAACGAGAAGATGCATCTTTTCACAAGTACTCCACTTCACGTCATACCCAATCTCCTCCAAATACTCTGCTATGTCTTCTTTTGAGAGTGTTGTAAAAGGATCAGCAGCATCATCTTTAATCTTTAATTCCCTACGTATGACTTCCTCATTCACCACAACATCCAGTCCATCTATCTTTAAAGTGATCTCATCACCATTCTTCATAGTCTTAGCATTGGTCCAGAATTGTTCAATCGAAGAACTATGTACTTCAGAATCAGCAATTATGGCATAAGACAATGGACACTCCCGTAGACCCTTGATCATTGATATAAAGACTTTGTACTTTCTTTTCTTAAGGATTTCCCAAGGAACAAGAGTTGTTATGACCCTACAATACACAAAAGGAACATTAGTGTTGATAATTGAGTACAAAATTTACAAAATTATATACTAAGGATAAAGATACAATAAAAGGAAAATACAAATAAAATCAAAATAGAACTTTACAAAAATTTATAAACATGCTAGGAGTTGTATCAGGAAAAACTGTCTAAGTGTTGGATAATCGAATCGAATGACATGAGGATTCAATCATAGTTTGTATGTATAATCAGGAATATTTCGAGTCCCATGTAATCGAATCGAATGCATATTTAATTGAGAAATGTGAAAATTTGAAAATTTGACAAGTATAAACTATTCTAATGAAATATGAATGCGATCTAATCTAGTTATAGATTAATCTAATGGAATGTGTATTCGATTAGATAAATTATTAGGCATATTAGATTAGATTCAGATTTAATTAAAGAAAATTCATAAGTGTCATTTTATCTAATCGAATGTTGAATCTTAATCTAATCGAATGATGATCTAATCGACTCGAATGCTGATTCGATTAGGTTATATTATTATGTTGGGATGAGGAAAAGGCATAAGGAAGATTGGAATCTCCTGGCTAAGCTATTACTTGATCTAGCAAGGTATTTTACTTTCCCAACAAGGTTATCTTCTAGAATTTCTCTTAAGTGATAAACCGAGCAAGGTTCACTTTGTCTAGCAAGGTTATTCTGCAAGTCAAGCAAGGTTTTTTCCTAGCAAACTCTTGACTAAACCAAAACGAAACCAAGTCTTCTGGAAGATCTAGCAAGTTTTATTCTTAATAAACAGTGGTCCCAGCAAGCTTGAAGGAAGTTGATAAAGAATTCACTTAAAGACTTCTGTCGAGCAAGGTTCAACTAAGGACAAGCTACAGTGTTACCAGCACACTTAGGTTTGTTCAATAAGTTAAAGTTAACAAAAGGTTGAAGGGATCTCTGAAGAACAAGTTTGTTCGTAGGATTATATCAAGCAAAGTTTGATATGGTCAAGAGGATTAAAGTCTACTAGATGGATATTTTCTAAGGAAAATATATAACAAACCACAAAAATAAATTAAAGGAAAAAGTAAGGAAATGAAAGGAGAGAAAATTCTATCCCACATTGGTGGAGGAAAGAAAATGAGAAGCTTCCACCATGGTATAAATAGGAGTGTAAGTCCTTGTCCCACATCGCTAAATTACAAAACTAGTGAGCTCTTTATAAGAAAGAAAACTAATATGTTAATGTTCTTATAAGACATATCACACTCAGTGGTCCTAGCGGAGGGTGCGAAGCACCCGAACGCGCACGCGCACGCGCACGGGCTCGGGCGAAGTGCGATGGGCGCAATGTGGCGCTTTGATGGCGCACTTTGCAATTCGCATCCCCGCGAACCGCTTAAGGGCCGCCTTAGTATTTTATTCGAAAATTAAGATTTTTAATAATCCTTCCATCACGATACACGACAGGTTTAGATTAAGCCTCATCGCGTAGCGCGGTGACGTGTAATATTATCCATAAACTTGGCGGCTTAGCAATACGCGATGGACTCCCAAAGTAACACATCGCGTATCGCGACGTGGAAGTTACGCAGACGTGACACGTTGCATGCCATATGGCGTTGTTAGTGCACAGTTTTGCGTCTCGAGTCTTTGTATTTATCGTTAACTTATTTGTCGTTTTATTTATGTAATAAACAAATATTTTATTCTTGTAGTTCGTTAATGTAATATCTAGTTCGCTAAGGATGTTTAGCGAACTAGATCAAAGTTATATCCCTTCTGTTTCGTTAAGGATGTTTAACGAATCAGGGGGTGATTCGTTAAGTTATTTCTGTTTAATGTATGTAACGAAGTGGACCCTAGTTCGTTATGGAATGTTAACGAACTAGGTTCATCTTCTATATATAGTGACCTTTGTCACTGTTAATTTAAGTATTGAGTTTTAATTAACGAACCTCTGCTCAGATTCTCTCTCAAGCTTCATATTAATATTATCACATACATACAATTAATATATACATACATATAACGTATTGCTAACAAATCAATGGCAATTACGAGCTAGATTGTTAGTAGGTTAATTATAGATACATAGATCTGAGATCTGTGTTTAGTGAGGGTTAACTGAGTTCAAACAAGTGGTATCAGAGCTTTCGGTGCTCTTTTGCTCTTAGTTTTGATAGTTAATTCGTTATTGGGAGACGTTTAATTGTTATTTTGGTATAATTATGTATTCGTTTGAATTTTGATCTAATTGAGTTTGATTTACACTAGTTATGGACTGCTTAGATTGGATTCGAGATTGGTAAAGTATTGGTGAGATTTGGTATTGAGGAATTGGAATTTAGATTGTTGTTTTGGTTTGGTTTTGGATTTGGCCGAAAACAGAGAGTACGTTTTGGTCAAATTGATTGTGTTATATGGTTAATTACGTTACGGGATAATACGAGTTGGATTATTGATGTGTTTATGAGGTTTTCGGCAATTTGATTGAGCGATTTTGTTGAATATCAAGTGAGTATTACAAATTTCATGTTCTGGGTTTGTGTTCTTCCATTTCCAGAAATCTGGAAAAATATGTTTCAAGGTTTGAAGATTTGAAGATTCAAATCAATTCGTTAACCTTTTACGTCCAATTCGTTAACGTTTAAGTCTGCTTCGTTAATCACTCAGCTTAATTCGTTAATCTTTTAAGCTAATTCGTTATGAGTTTTGGTTGATTCGTGAACCAGTTCGTTACTAAGTCTGATTCGTTCCAACTGATTCGTGTGACATGTGTCATACATTGGAAATTTTTTTTTAACAACTTTTGCCATGTGGCATTTGTTGTCAGAGGTTTGTTACAACCGTTATAACTACCTCATTCGCTATAAGTTGATTCGTTATCAACTGTAGCCGGTTCGTTATCCAATTCGCTAAGCCATCCTTAGTGATTCGTTTAACTAATTCGTTAGTTGACCATCTGATTCGTTGAGCATCTGATTCGTTAATCAATTCGCTAACTTCAATTCTGATTCGTTACCTGATCACTCTTTACTTCGTTAAATTGTGATTCGCTAATTACTGTTCACAGTTCATTAGTCTTACTGTTCACCATAAGTTAATTTTAATTTTCAATTCTAATCCTTAGAGTTTGAAATTTATCATTTATCAACCATGGCTGGTATGTATGCACTAGCTTCACAGAACATGTTAATGCAACAATTGTTGCAACTTGATACCGAAATAGGCTCACATTCGAAATGTCCAAGGTTGATGAAATTTAGCGACTTTGCTTAATGGGAACCCCGTTTTCATGCTCATTTGGGTTCTGTTTATCCTGACTGTTCATATTGCCTAGATGAGGTATATGTTGTTCCAATGATTGGTTGTGACACTATTAGTTACACTCCTAAAGCTATTTCTCAATATTCACAAGAAGAGAAGAAAGCATTAGAGATCGAGACAAAGGCTTATTCTACTCTTACTATGGCTTTACCTGAAAACATCTTTCATCAAGTGGGTAGTATAAAGATTTGTGCTTCTTTATTTCAACATATTCGTATGAGAAGTATGGGGAATACAACTGAGAGTAAGAAGGTAATGCTTAAGTTTCAATTTTGAAACTTTAACTTATTGAAAGGAGAAATAATTGAGGAGATGACTACTAGGTTTAATTACTTGATTGCTGAGATGGACAAGATGAGATTGGAAACTTTAGAGGTTGACAAGATTGACACGATTAAGAATGCACTACCAAGTTCTTATTCGACATTTCTAATGGTTCTAAAAGAGAATAACTATTTTGCGAATGAAGACTTGACTGCCACTGAATTCTTGCAAAAGATTGAAGCAAGAGAATATGACCTTAAGTGTCAGAAATCCTCCAAGGATAGCCAAGATCCTGCTTTCTATGGTGGTAGTATGCCTCTAAGTTCTACCATTTCTCCAATCACTGGTTTTCTCACACAGCATGCACGGTGAAAATGAAACAATCATTTACAATGATCCAAGAGCATGTTTTTACACTGCTGGTAATTCTGGATCACCTGGCGTTTCTGGAAGTTCATCTGCTACAAATCCATTTGCTTCACCGCCTAGTGTAAACATGAAGGAAGCTGAAAAAATTTTTGCTTTTCTAACAGCTTTCATGTATTCATATGAGAATTTGGTAAGTAGTAAAATATCCACAAGTGATCTAACTGATGAAGATTATAATCAGATTGATCCAGATGATTTAGAGATCATGGACTTGAAGTGGAACATGGCTATGATTGTTCGTAAGGTTAAGTGATTCATGCAAAGGACTGGCAAAGATCTTCCTGCCTTGAACAAGAAATTGGGATTTGACAAGTTAAAAGTAAAATGTTACAATTGTCAAGAGTTCGAGCATTTTGCAAAAGAATGTGACAAGCCGAAAAAGGAGTATACTGGTCCTCGTGGTCAAAATCAAAATTCTTCTACACCACGAGGTAATGATGTTGAAAAGAAACTGTGTACATCTGGGTCACAAGCAATGTTAGCTGACAAAAATGATTGGTCACAACGATTGCTGTGTAATGATAATCAAGCTAATTTGGCTATGTTTGGGCTAACTAAAGATTTTCAATATGCAAGTGGAAGTGAGCTGTCCTCTGACAATGATTCTGAATCTAATTCTGACGACTCTTGTGACAAGCCTACAACTGTGTTTGATTGCATGGCTAAGATCAATGAGGTTAGTCATTCTATCTCTGCTACTTCATATGTTAAAGTAACGTGTGTTGAATGTGAATCTAACAAACCTAAGTTAGAATCTTTAAAGAATCATAATGATAATCTAGTGAGAGAAATTGCTTCACTAAAGGATACTCATCGACAATCTCTTGAATCTCAAATGAGACCTCGTGAGAAGATTGAAGCATTGTCGACAAGTAACCATGATCTCAAAGCTGAGTTATCTGTGAAAATGACAATTAATGACCAAAAGTTTCAAGAAATCTTGAAACATCGTTCAAAGATAACCGAGCTTGAGAATGTGGTTCTTGAGTTGAAGAACAAATTGGGTAAATTTTGAAACTCTTCTTTTCTGTTGAATGAAATTATTGAAGTGTCTGGAAAACAAAAAGATTCAAAGAAAGGTATAGGTTTTGTTGAAATTCCACCACCGTTTCACAATGACTATAAAATTAATCCTTTTGCTAAAAGAGAAGAAGAGGTAGTTGTGAAAGAATCTGTGATTTCAGAAAATGTTAAACCTGTTAAAACTGAAACTGTTAAAACCCAATTTGCTCCTCAAAAACCTCATGTTGAAAGAAACAAAGTTTTTATTGAAAATGTTGACAAAGTAATTATTGAGGATGTGTTTGAACCTGAGGTTATACACAAGAACAAGAACATTCTGACTTCTAATCATATTCTTTGCGAGCCTCATGAATTTGAGGAAGCTGTGTATGGTTCACACAAGCCTCATGTGAAAAAGGAAGATCAGGTGAAAGTTAAACCTGTGAGGGCAAAGAAGTCAGAAAAACTGAAAATTTCTGATGAGGACTTGATGCGTTTCATTAATCCTCCTAGTTCTAAGCCATCATCTGCTAGAGTTTTTAAGTTGAAGGGTATAGACACAATGTTCATTGAAAAAGACATTCCGATTAGTATCATTAAACCGGAATTAATCGAGAGCGTCTTTTACAATGAAACTAACAAGTTGAAAGAGTTGGAACGTCAATATGTTTGTGCCAAAACATCGAACTCATCAGACCCAGTAATTAAAGAAAAACAATTGTTAAAACAAGCTAACAAGGTTCAGTTTGTTAAATCAACAGGAACAGATACATTGAAAAGTTTTTCCAATTGTTCTAACCTTGACTTTTATATGAAAAAGAAGTCTGTCACTTCTGATATTTTGGCCAAACGATTCACTGAAAATGTAAATTATCAACCTTCGGTTGCATATGTTTCTGCTAAACCTCAACATGGTCATGTTGACATGCGAAGTTGCTTTTTGTGTGGTCCACAAGGTCATGTGGTGAGAAACTGTGGTCAACAGAAAACTCAAAATCTCCATCCTTTTGTCAAGAACCATTAGAAACCGGTTCCTGTGATAAAAGAGATCTTGAAGCGACCGGTGTCATGTGAGAATGATACACATATCATGTTTTCAGATGTGCATCCTCGTAAGGTAATTCATGTGAATGAAACTCATGGTCAAGTGAAACCAAAATTCGTTCCAACTGAGCCCATATGTAAGAACATAAATTCAAACATTGTTCAAGCTGCTTATCTAAGACGAAAGTCTAGGAAGCTGGCAACATATACTCAAGTTGCTGAACAACAGTTTAAATATGTTCAAATTAATTATCAAAGAGAAAACCAAAAGGTGCCCAAGACCGAGGCCTGGACTGCCTTTTTTAAACTAATCACTTTTACTTTGTGTGTAGGGTACATCCAAGACTGTGTCTCGTGAAAACTGGATAATGGATAGCAGATGTTCTCGTCATATCATTGGAAATCTCAACTTATTAACCAACGTAAGGAATATTCAAGGGGGTTATGTAGCGTTTGCTGGGAATTCTGGGGCATGATCACACAAGAGGGTGAAGTTTCAAATGGTCACATTACTTTTGAAAAAGTCAATTACTGTGACAAGGTGGACCATAATTTATTGAGTGTGTCGCAAATCTGTGATAAGAAGTATACCACGTTATTTACTAATAAAGAGTGTCTTATTTTGAAACCGGGATACGTGATCCCCGAGGACATGGTTGTCATGCGATCACCTCGATCAAATGATATTTATGTCTTAAATATGAGTTCTAAAGTATCAACATCTCTCGAAACATGCTTTGTCTCCAAAGCAACCGACAAGGACTCTATTCTATGGCATCGTAGAATGACATACATGTTCGAAAGATGAATTATTTAATGACAAATGACTTAGTTGAGGGTGTCTCGTTGAAGAACTTTAAATTATCTGATCACTGCATTGCATGCAAGAAGGACAAGCAGAAAAAGAAGTCACATCCTTCTAAGTTATTGAATTCCATTGATACTCCTCTTGAACGATTTCATATGGATTTGTTTGGTCCTGTGAATCGTGCGAGTATCTCTGGGGATTGGTATTGTCTTGTAGTCACTGATGATTATTCAAGATACTCATGGGTGTTATTTATGAGTTCGAAAGATCAAACGCCCGTTTTGGTACAAAATCTTATCACTAAGATCGAATCACTATACAAATACAAGGTGAAGAGAATTCGAAGTGATAATGGTACTGAATTTAAGAACACTGTATTGGATTTATTTTGCCTTCAAAAAGGAAGTCGCCGAGAATACAGTGCACCCTATGTACCACAACAAAATGGTGTTGCTGAACGAAAGAATAGAACCTTGATTGAAGCTGCAAGAACTATGCTTGCTGATTCTAAGCTTCCCGTCCAATTCTGGAATGAGGCGGTGAATACAGCTTGCTATATGCTTAATCGGGTTTTAACTGTTAAACGAATCAAGAAGACAAGCTACGAGCTTTTAAAAAATCGAAAGCCTAACTTAAAGTACCTGGAACCTTTTGGGTGTCCTTGTACAATGTTGAAGAAGGATACAGGTAAATTTGAAGAAAAGGCTATCGAAGGTTATTTCTTGGGATATGCATCTCCAAAGTAACGAGTATTTAATTTCACTTCTGGTTGTGTTGAGGAATGGTATCATGTGGACTGTCAAAAGTACACCACTCCTCCTCAAGGGAAAGGTCCCGACTGGATGTTTGACTATGATGGCTTATTTAATTCATTTACTCCTTCAACTGAGAACATCGATGAAGATCTGGTTTGAGCATACTTTGAAGATCATTTGGCCATTCCAAGATTTTCAAGTTCTAATGATGTTGAAGCTACAACTCCTACTCCAACTGAAGACCCATGTGATGATAATCAGGTTGATAATGTATCTACTTCTTATGATGACAATCAAGCTGATGATCCAGTTATGAACTTGACAGTGATAATGTTTCATCTCCTTAACTTGGTGAACATTACACTAACTTATTTGATAATGTTGTTGTTCCTAAGAATCCTACTCAACAGATTCATGGTTATCATCCATAGGAGAACATCATTGGAGAACTTGATGTGGGCGTACGAACACGTCATCACGTTGCTTCGTCAAATGAGAATAACGTATTGTGTGCATATGCTGATTTACATTCATCGGGAATTGTAAATCTTGCATAATTCACTTGCTTTCTATCTCAAGTAGAACCGAAAACAGCTCGTAAGGCACTTGAAGATCCTTCTTGGGTAGAAGCTATGAAGAAGAATTACAGCAATTTGCACGTTTGGGTGTTTGGGATTTAATCGACAAACCTGCTAGAGTTAAGAAAGCTATTCCGACTAAGTGGGTATTTAAGTGTAAGAAAGACGATCGAGGTGTGGTCGTAAGAAATAAAGCACGATTAGTGGTGCAAGGTTTTCATCAGCAAGAGGGTATTGATTATACTGAAGTGTATGCACCAGTTGCAAGATTAGAGTCGATTCGAATCTTTCTGGCGTATGCTGCTTATAAGAATATCAAGGTCTATCAAATGGATGTTAAAAGTGCTTTTCTAAATGGTGAACTACACGAGGAAGTGTTTGTTTTACAGCCTCCTGGTTTTGAAGATCCTGATTATCCGGACTGTGTTTACCGATTAAACAAGGCCCTGTATGGTCTACATTAAGCCCCGAGAGCTTGGTATGGCACCCTCGCCGACCATCTTACTGATAATGGCTTCAAACGAGGGACTGTTGACTGCACTTTATTTCATAAGACTGTTGGTGATGATCTTCTCCTAGTTCAGATTTATGTCTACGACATTATCTTTCGGTCTACAAACGACACATTGTGTAAGGAGTTCGAGAAGTCCATGCAAACGAAGTTCGAAATGAACTCGATGGGCGAGATGAATTTCTTTTTAGGGTTGCAAGTTCACTAGTCTGCAAACGGAATCTTTATTCACCAGACCAAGTATGTGAACGATGTCTTGAACTGATTCAAGATATCTGCCGGAAAAATCCCTTCAACTCCTCTCCCCGTGGGTCACAACTTATCACCGGATGAATTGGAGGATACCGTTGATCCTACCCTCTATCGTGCCATGATCGGATCTTTAATGTATCTAACGGCTTCTCGCCCCGACATTATGTTTGTCGTTTGTCTTTGTGCTAGGTTTCAGGAAAGTCCACGAGTGACTCACCTAGATGCGGTTAAGCGAATACTTCAGTATCTGAGGGGAAATCCAGACATCGGGTTGTGGTACCCCAAGGACGATAACTTTGAGCTTACTGCCTTCTCATACTCGGACTATGGAGGTTGCAAGATCAACTTCAAATCAACCACGACAGGGTGTCAATTTTTAGGAAACCGGCTTGTTTCCTGGCAGTGTAAGAAGCAGACGACAATCTCCACTTCAACCGCCGAAGCTGAGTATGTTGCAGCCTCGAGTTGCTGTTCCCAGGTTTTGTGGATACAACATCTTCGCGACTACGGTTTGAAGTTTCTTACTACTCCTATTTTAATTGATAATGTTGCTGCAATTTCTATCACAAAGAATCCCGTACAACATTCAAAAACAAAACATATCGAAATTCGATATCATTTTATACGGGATTGTTTTGAGAAGAAATTAATTGACCTTGAGAAAGTACACACTGACTTTCAGAAAGCCGATCTATTTACCAAAGCCTTTGATAAAACGCGTTTTCAATTTTTGCTTGGTTTAAATGGATTGAAGACCCTCGTTGATATCCTGAAACAGGGATGACTATCTTTCTTTTCTACTAATTTTTATTTTAACATTTATTATGGTTTTAGGTTTTAGGGGGAGAAAAACTAGAAAATACAAAAATATTGTGCTTTTCGTTTGTGTTAATAAACCCAAAAACAATAAAATTTTTAAAATCCAAAAACATTAGAAATTCCTGAAAAATCAAAAATATTGTGATTTCATTTCTTTACTGTATTCTTAAAATATTTTGAAAATCCAAAAACATTAGAAATTCCTGAAAAATCAAAAATATTGTGATTTCATTTCTTTACTGTTTTTCTTAAAATATTTTGAAAATCCAAAAACATTTAAAAATTTGAAAAGTCAAAAAGTTAGTGTTTTTTTGTTTGTACAGAAAGATCCGAAAAACCAAAAAGATTGTGAAGTTTATTTTGTTTATAAGAAAATTGAAAAAGACAAAAAGATTGTGTTTTTACAGTATGTATAGAGAAAAATCAAAAAGATTTTTGCATGCGTGCGCTGAAAATTATGTCAATTATCTACATTTGAAAGACATGTACTTGTATATGTTTGGTCCTGACATTTACTTATAAATGATCGGGTTAGCCATTCACTTGATAATGGAAAGTAGTTGGGGCGTTCGTTGTGCGTTTTAGATTATTTTCTTGCTGAAAATTATATCAGTTATTTAAGTTTGTGAAGCATGCTTGCATGTCTTGGTCCTATTATTCACTTGTTGAATTGATAGAACAACCATTTATTTATAGATTTAAATTAACTGGGGCGATTAAATTTATCTTTATTTTGTTTTATGCTCCTCAAAATTTTGAGTTTTTGAAGCAAAAAGAGAAAACGATAGTACATTGATTGTTTTAACCCCAGATCCAGCAAGAAATAAGCTAAAAGACCGTGTGCTTAATTGCATTGGTGCATTGGTAGGTCTTAAAACAAATAAGTAGAGTAAGTATGTGATATAAACATAAAAAAAAACGCCAAATTGAAAGTGGTGACAGTTTCTAGCAAAAGTCTCGGTGAGGATGGCAGAAATGTAATAACCTGTCATACTCAAGCCTTATATTTGTTTGATCACCCAAAAATAAAATAAAGCAAATAACAAGCTTTGAGGTTCTGGACATTGTGAGTCTTTATGCGGCTTAATCATCTGGGTATTCATATGCATGAATATTTTATTCGCTTTTAGAGCAAACCCAAAGTCATTAAACTTGATCACTGATGTACCTTGTGAAAATCTAAATTACTGACTTGATAAAAATCCGCTGTTAGTCATACATTATTCCTCCCTTGCGCGTGTCTTAATACCATTAAGAAACGGACCCCAGGGGATACAATGTATGTAAGCCGACAGATGGACGCGTGCATATTCACTCATAGTAAAAGAAACTCAATGCATTGCTAAGAAATCTTTATAAAATTCAAATTTTGATCAACAATATAATGGTTTAAGTCAAGTTGGGGTGATATGGTAAAAATCAAACTAAGCTTGAACTGAGATTAGAGGCTGATAGTTTCTGATATTCTGTGCTTTAATTGAACCATTAATCATATCACAAAAACGCTAGAAAGTTTGTTATTAGATTTAGGTGGACAACAATACCAATGACCGACTTAACGCCAGTCATAATATCGCTAAAATATAAAGCTGTGATGGAAGGGCAATTTGGTCAATATGATTCTCTGCTCAAACTCGAAAAAAATCCAAAAATATGTACTGCTTTTGAAAAATCAAAAAAAAATATTTTTTACGTTTTTCTTTATACATATTATTTAAAAAAAAATTTTGTTAATTATTGTATCGAGAGCAGCTCCTGCCTTGATACAATTGAAATTATATAATTCTTTTAAGTTATTGGTTTTCAAAACGAGAAACGGATTTTACGGTATTCAATTATCGAGAAATGGGATCTCGGAAATTCTTTTAAGTTATATGAGTAATTTAATAAATTCTTTTATTAATAAGTTTTATTGATTGATTAATTAATATTAATTCTTTTATTTAATTATTTATTTAAAATTAAATAAAGGTATGATTCGTTAATTATGGATAACGAATTAGGTTGTTTTTTAACGTACTACATCCTAGTTTGTTCCCTAATTCGCTTCCGCACTCTGTAACGAAACACATCCAATTCGTTATTTATTTTTAACGAACTAACCACGAATTAAACTTAATTCGTTATGACACGTATTTAATGAATTTAACGAATTAGGTGATTCGTTAATTCAAAATTCAAACGAACCGTGTGATTCGTTACATTGGAATGCGTGTTATGTCAGACGATATAGGGAAATGTGAGGGTGGTTCGTCGCTTTATTCACTCTTCATCTTCCTTATACACAAAGTTACTCTGCTCAAATATTTCTGAAATTTTTGATCTTCAGTTTTCTGTGTTTTGATCATATATTCGTGTTCATAAGGTAATACTGATTACACCGTAATCATTTTCGTCAAATCTTATAAGGGTTTGATGGGTTAATTGATGTTTGAAGTTTCCTTGAACTTTAATGTATTAATCGTTATGGACCTTAAAATTGTTACCATTATGATCGGAATGTATTTCCGAGATCTTTGGTGATACTTAATCTTGTTTTGAATACTGATTGTTGGGTTGATTATGTGTGATTATTATCAGGGTTTGTACGTTGTTTTAAAAACCCTAATTTGATTACCTTTGTTTATGTTTTGGCTTCTCAAATCAATACCATTTGAATCGCTATGAGTTTTCGAGATCTGTCTGATCGTCTGTTTGGCTACTCATCATTTATTATGGACCAATTGATTTCTGATTTGCAAGCTTGACCTTCAGTGTTCTTGTTAATTTTGACCTTGACCAAGAGAGTCAAATATTAAGCCATTATTGGCCATTCGTTATACTTAGCGAATTGGAACTCATTAGTGTCCAATTTTTTAAATAACTCACACGAACTAGAATAGCGAATAATTTAACTAACGAATCAGATGCTTATTCGGTAAATTATAACGAATTAGTTGTAATTTATAACGAACTAAAATTTAATTCGGTTATTTATAAAGAACTAGGTGTTAGTTCGTTACTCTTTAATTGTAATTCGCTATTTCTTATTTGTTACTCATTTACTTGATAGCAAATCAGATGATTCGTTATACCCTTTATAACGAATCAGACTGACTCTTTAACGAATGACATTTTAATTATGTTTATAATAAGTGTTAAAATTATCTAAATCAATACAACATTTACTTTATCATAATTAATAATTACTTATTCTCGACATTATTTATTCAGTATTATGGCTGGTCAATGGAACAAGATCCGCTAGCTGCTGAGCAACAAGACCAAAAAGTTATACACCTATTACCTTACGATAAAAAGCACAATATATGTGCTTTTGTTGATACAAATTTTGCAAATGAAGCAGTATTTGGAGGATTATTAGAGTTTCTTCGACGTTCGCGTATTCACCACTCTATCACTGCTAATCCTGAAGTCCGTCTCAGTATCGTTCGTCAATTTTGGAATACGGCGAGATACATTGAAGCTGAGAACCACATTGAAGCTACAATCAATCAGACTCTTATCACTATAGATACTGATGTCATTAGACGTGTTCTCCGTTTTGCTGATACTATTGACAATCCGTGTGAGTTTAACAAGAAATTGATCAAAGGTCTATTCCGTCGTGTATTTTATGGTGGTGACATCGGTGACTCACAATACAACAAGAATGGTTTGTGCCCGACCTACAAATATATACTACATGTGTTGATTCATTGTTTGGGAGGTCGTAAGGGTGGATTTTATGAGTGTCGTATTACGTTACAATCGGCGTTTGTGGCACTTGTTCTTAACAAACCGTTTAATTTCTCGGAGATGATCTTTTACCACTTTAAAGAACAGTGTCTGCAAACGGTCCAGAGGAAGAAGTTCCTGATGTATCCAAGGTTTCTTCAGCTAATTATTCAAGACCTGATTCCAAATTTGGTCATTGATCAAACTTTGGTAGATGATGTGTTGGAATTAGAGCACATGAAGGCCGACACTGTACGCCGAATGAAGATCTATCGTAAGGAGAGACCAAGGACCAAACGCTTGATTGGTCATATTGTGAATCCTAATTATGTATGTCCTCCCGAGGATAGCTGGATCCATGATGATTCGGACTCCGAGCGTGAGGGAGGAGAAGATGGGAACGATGATGATAATGATGGTAATTATGGCAATGATGGTGGTAATGGTGGTGCTGGTATTGTTATGGGTGATGTTCCTGCTTTAAAACCTGCTGAGGTTGATGCGGCTTTAGCTGGTGCTATAGCTGCTCATCATAAAAGGAAAGGAAAGGGATTAATGAAAGAAGGTTCATCAAAGCGTCGAGTGTCGGTTGGGGCTGGCATCTAGTTTGGAGTTCAACCTCCAAGGTCATCCGCTCCTCAACGCTCAGCGGTGCCGCTTACTACTAGCACCCCGGAGCTTACTCTGACGACTACGCTTACTTTGGATCCACAACTTGGTATGATTCCTCACTCTATCTTATCTCATATACCAAGGCCGACGACCGCTACTTCGGTGATTCCTCCTACACCAACGATGATGCCTCCACCAGATATTTCATTTTTGAGGCTCATTCGACCGATGGGTCCAGTTCATCCTGTTCCTCCTTCTTTTGCTGCTTCACTGCACGATCAGTAGATGAGTATGGTATTGAGTCTCTTACATTTGTATGAAAATCAAGTGTCTGCTGATCGTATGAATCAAGACGTATGATGGAGAATCAGAAGAAGCTGCTCAGCTATGTTTCTTACTGTCAGAAAGAAACAAAGGCCCTTCATGATATTGTTGAGTCTCAGGGGGTGAAAATCAAGGAACAAGAGGAGCTTATTTTGCAACTTACATGCAAAGATGACGCGCTGAAAAAGCTTAAGAATAATGATGAGGATCCTGATGAGTTTGGTGCTGGTGGTGAGACTAAACAAACTCAAGACCCAGCTTCTGGTGCGGGTACGAGTTCTGTTGATGATTCGGGCAAACAGGTTATTGTTTATCATGATTATTCGGCTGCAAAACCAATTGAAATGATCGAGGCCGATACAGTTATTTTTGTTGATGAAAAGGGGGTGGTTAGGAGTATTGTGAATGCTGACGAGATAGCCATAGGGCAGTTTGTTGAGAAGTCGCTGACACGAGAGCAGATTGCTATCTTGCTTGGTCTGAACGAAGACGAATTGACCGTGTTAGAGGGAAAGGAGGACGTTGAGGTAATTAATGATGATGAGATCCTAAATGATCCTAATGTTGGGAGTTTTATTTATGAGTATGAGGAGGTTGTGGTTGTGGTTGAGGACGTGACTGCTGAGGAGTACCCTGATCTGTTTCAACACACCAATGTTGATCAGGGTGCTCCTGTATTTAATGAAGAAACTGTCAAAAAAGTCGAAGATCATCTTGAAAAGACGTCCAAAGGAAAGAAGGTCGTTGATCCAAGATTTGACTCTCTTGAAAACCCAACCGA
This sequence comes from Bidens hawaiensis, assembly GCF_021521415.1. Classification (NCBI taxonomy): domain Eukaryota; kingdom Viridiplantae; phylum Streptophyta; class Magnoliopsida; order Asterales; family Asteraceae; genus Bidens; species Bidens hawaiensis. The sequence continues at coordinate 44,211 of NW_027494735.1, forward strand.
TGATGACATTCTTAGATGGTTCAGACACAAGAAGGTCGGTAAGATCATCGAGGCATTTCGTTATGTGGATCAAGAACATAATGAAGAAGCTGTTGTACGTGCCAAAGCCAATCAGAAGACTACATTTAAGGTCGTGTCGAAAGTACAAGGTGATATCGTGTCTTGGCTTTTTGATTCTGATCTGAAGTGTGTATTATCAAATGGGAGAAGGGCGTCCAGTACTACGAAAGGATGTCTGATGTTCTCTCATTACCGAGATGGGACGTACGTACTCTGGCGTATCGTCCATTTGTTAATCGTGGCGGGAATCATCATTCAAGTTGGTTTCACCAACATTTATTGTTTGAGGTAAACCACGGTTTTAAATTTTTTAAGCCACGGATTCCAATCCGTAAGCGTCTCGATGAGATCGACCCAAGGATAGGTTGGAAAAAGCTGGTACTTAAAGTAAAGCCGCCGAAGACGATGAAGCGTGTGCCGGTGAAGCCGATGAATCAACATATTTATTTATCTTTCAACCGCTGGTATTACGATAATCGTACTGGCGAGGCTGTCATTGTCCTTGGTACAGGATTAAAGACTGAGCTAATCAAGATCATCGATCCGATGTGGTTAGTTAATTTAACTGAGACCGAAAATGACGTGCTACACAAGAATAAGATACTGATCGAGCGCAATGAAGACTATGATCTGGCTATGCAGTTCCAACGCGTTGTGCGTGTATGTTATGAGAACCGGATTCATAGTTGCAGAGACTGGCGGTCCAAGCGCTTTAAGTGAAGTAAAGGCAAAGAGCTCAAGACTAGGGGGTGTCTAATAGTGCACAGTTTTGCGTCTCGAGTCTTTGTATTTATCGTTAACGTATTTGTCGTTTTATTTATGTAATAAACAAATATTTTATTCTTGTAGCTCGTTAATGTAATATCTAGTTCGCTAAGGATGTTTAGCGAACTAGATCAAAGTTATATCCCTTCTGTATCGTTAAGGATGTTTAATGAATCATGGGGTGATTCGTTAAGTTATTTCTGTATAATGTATGTAACGAAGTGGACCCTAGTTCGTTATGGAATGTTAACGAACTAGGTCCATCATCTATATATAGTGACCTTTGTCACGTTATGGAATGTTAACGAATCATGTCAGCGACTTCTCAACAAACTGCCCTACGGCTATCTCGTCAGCATTCACAATACTCCTAACCATCCCCTTTTAATCAACAAAAATAACTGTATCGGCCTCGATCATTTCAATTGGTTTTACAGCCGAATAATCATGATAAACAATAACCTGTTTGCCCGAATCATCAACAGAACTCGTACCCGCACCAGAAGCTGGGTCTTGAGTTTGTTTAGTCTCACCACCAGCACCAGACTCATCCGGATCCTCATCATTATTCTTAAGCTTTTTCAGCGCGTCATCTTTGCATGTAAGTTGCAAAATAAGCTCCTCTTGTTCCTTGATTTTCACCCCCTGAGACTCAACAATCTCACGAAGGGCCTTTATTTCTTTCTGACAGTAAGAAACATAGCTGAGCAGCTTCTTCTGATTCTCCATCATACGTTCTTGATTCATACGATCAGCAGACATTCGATTTTCAAACAAATGTAAGAGACTCAATACCATACTCATCTGCTGATCGTGCGGTGAAGCAGTAAAAGAAGGAGGAACTGGATGAACTGGACCCATCGGTCGACTGAGCCTCAAAAATGAAATATCTAGTGGAGGCATCATCGTTGGTGTAGGAGGAATCACCAAAGTTGCGGTTGTCGGCCTTGGTATATGAGATAAGACAGAGTGAGGAATCATACCAAGTTGTGGATCTGACGTAAGCGTAGTCGTCAGATTAAGCTCCAGGGTGCTAGTAGTAAGCGGCACCGCCGGGAGTTGAGGAGTGGACGACCTTGGAGGTTGAACTCCAAACGAGATGCCATCCCCAGCCGACACTCAACGCTTTGATGAACCTTCTTTCACTAATCCCTTTCCTTTCCTTTTATGATGAGTAGCTATAGCACCAGCTAAAGCCGCATCAACCTCAGCAGGTTGTAAAGCAGGAACATCACCCATAACAATACCAGCACCACCATTACCACCATCATTGCCATCATTACCATCATTATCATCATCGTTCCCATCTTCTCCTCCCTCAAGCTCGGAGTCCGAATCATCATGGATCCAGTGATCCTCGGGAGGACATTCATAATTAGGATTCACAATATGACCAATCAAGCGTTTGGTCCTTGGCCTTTCCTTATGATAGATCTTCATTCGACGTACAGTGTCAGCCTTCATGTGCTCTAATTCCAACACATCATCTACCAAAGTTTGATCAATGACCAAATTTGGAATCAGGTCTTGAATAATTAGCTGAAGAAACCTTAGATACATCAGGAACTTCTTCTTCTGGACCGTTTGCAGACACTGTTCTTTAAAATGGTAAAAGATCATCTCCGAGAAATTAAACGGTTTGTTAAGAACAAGTGCCACAAACGCCGATTGTAACATAATACGGCACTCATAAAATCCACCCTTACGACCTCCCAAACAATGAATCAACATATGTAGTAGATATTTGTAGGTCGGGCATAAGCCGTTCTTGTTGTATTGTGTGTCACCGATGTCACCACCATAAAATACACGACGGAATAGACCTTTGATCAATTTCTTGTCAAACTCACACGGATTGTCAATAGTATCAGCAAAACGGAGAACACGTCTAATGACATCAGTATCTATAGTGATAAGAGTCTGATTGATTGTAGCTTCAATGTGGTTCTCAGCTTCAATGTATCTCGCCGTATTCCAAAATTGACGAACGATACTGAGACGGACTTCAGGATTAGCAGTGATAGAGTGGTGAATACGCGAACGTCGAAGAAACTCTAATAATCCTCCAAATACTGCTTCATCTGCAAAATTTGTACCAACAAAAGCACAGATATTGTGCTTTTTATCGTAAGATAATAGGTGTATGACTTTTTTGGTCTTGTTGCTCAGCAGCTAGCGGATCTTGTTCCATTGACCAGCCATAATACTGAATAAATAATGTCGAGAATAAGTAATTATTAATTATGATAAAGTAAATGTTGTATTGATTTAGATAATTTTAACACTTATTATAAACATAATTAAAATGTCATTCGTTAAAGAGTCAGTCTGATTCGTTATAAAGGGTATAATGAATCATCTGATTTGCTATCAAGTAAATGAGTAACAAATAAGAAATAGCGAATTACAATTAAAGAGTAACGAACTAACACCTAGTTCGTTATAAATAACCGAATTAAATTTTAGTTCGTTATAAATTACAACTAATTCGTTATAATTTACCGAATATGCATCTGATTCGTTAGTTAAATTATTCGCTATTCTAGTTCGTGTGAGTTATTTAAAGAATTGGACACTAATGAGTTCCAATTCGCTAAGTATAACGAATGGCCAATAATGGCTTAATATTTGACTCTCTTTGTCAAGGTCAAAATTAACAAGAACACTGAATGTCAAGCTTGCAAATCGGAAATCAATTGGTCCATAATAAATGATGAGTAGCCAAACAGACGATCAGACAGATCTCGAAAACTCATAGCGATTCAAATGGTATTGATTTGAGAAGCCAAAACATAAACTAAGGTATCAAACTAGGGTTTTAAAACAACGTATAAACCCCGATAATAATCACACATAATCAACCCAACAGTCAGTATTCAAAACAAGATTAAGTATCACCGAAGATCTCGGAAATACATTCCGATCATAATGGTAACAATTTTAAGGTCCATAACGATTAATACATTAAAGTTCAAGGAAACTTCAAACATCCGATATCCACCTTATAATTAACCCATCAAACACTTATAAGATTTGACGAAAATGATTACGGTGTAATCAGTATTACCTTATGAACACGAATATATGATTAAAACACAGAAAACTGAAGATCAAAAATTTCGGAAAAATTTGAGCAGAGTAACTTTGTGTATAAGGAAGATGAAGAGTGAATAAAGTGACGAACCACCCTCACAATTCCCTATATCGTCTGACATAACACGCATTCCAATGTAACGAATCACACGTTTCGTTTGAATTTTGAATTAACGAATCACCTTATTCGTTAAATTCATTAAATGTGTGTCATAACAAATTAAGTTTAATTCGTGGTTAGTTCGTTAAAAATAAATAACGAATTGGATGTGTTTCGTTACAGAGTGCGGAAGCGAATTAGGGAACGAACTAGGATGTAGTTCGTTAAAAAACAGCCTAATTCGTTATCCATAATTAACGAATCATACCTTTATTTAATTTTAAATAAATAATTAAAATAAAAGAATTAATATTAATTAATCAATCAATAAAATTTATAAATAAAAGAATTTATTAAATTACTCATATAACTTAAAAGAATTACCGAGATCCCATTTCTCGATAATTGAATACCTTAAAATCCGTTTCTCGTTTTGAAAACCAATAACATAAAAGAATTAAATAATCTCAATTGGTATCAGAGCAGACGGCTGGAAAAATTTTCTTGCGCGAATTTTATCCTGAATACTTCTCGTGATTGAGATTTCATTCTCGAAAATTTTGGCGATAATATTTATCTTTTGAAAATTTTCGGTGAATTTTTGGCGCGAAAATCGGGAAAAATTTTCTTCATTGAAATTTTTCTGGGATGTTCCTAATGTATTGGAGACTCTTCGTGCAACTTTTGGTAATGTATTTTCCGGACAACTTTGTACGCATTTCAATTGGTCGAGGGGGAGTCCACGTTTAATTTAAAGAGGAGATTGTTAGTGAACTTTGAAGAGTATTCAAGACCTTGCTGAATTTGTCAAGAAAAGGGGGAGATAAACTTTCATATGAGTTTATTTGATTTGCATCTTCCTACATTTGCAAGGTTTCTTGAAAAATTGCTGCAATTCGGGTGGTAATTCATGCTTGCAAAGCTACGTTTAACTGAGTTCAAGACTGCAATTGTTCTTCAATTGGTGATTGACTTGTTCAAAGATTAAAACCTTACTATGTGGGATACGAGTGTCTGTTCATTTACTTCTTTCTGAGGGACTTGATCCTGACTACGTTGGCTACGAGTATGCGGCGGATTACTTTTGCTGAGGGGGACGATTCTCGAAAGAGTTGATCTTATTAAAGAATATACGAGTCTTGTAATTAGATTGAAGAATTTGATCATTTAGGGTTTATTAATGGAGGTTGGAACTCTTAATCTTATGCCCAAACATTAGTGCATCTTTGCGAATGGGGTGTGGAAGAGCTTCAAAGGGTATATTTGGGATACACGTTATCAAGAGAGGGAATACCAAAGTGAAAGATGTTGAATGATTGAGTTGTTCACGAAGATGTGAGACGAGGTTAAACGTAAAGATATGTTTTCTTTTACCGGTGCTGACAGATAGCTGATGACGTGCTGCTGATTGTTAAAAGATTGAACCATAACATACGCCAGTGGATGATCGGGATGATCTCCAAGAGTTGCTCACTTTGAGGGGGAGATCTAATATGAGAAGCTACAAGTTATTGGTTTGCTGAAAAAGATTTAAAGATTGTTTGTCTGCACAAGCCCGAAAATCATCAGTCAAAGGGGAGTCTGTTAGTGCACGGTTTGTGACTAGTGATTTGCAGTTAAAGTATTCAAGGATAAAGTATTCGATATCTACGGAAAAGAGGGAGCCCGTTAGTGCCCGGTTTCGGTGTCCGTAGCGATCGAATAAGTTATAGATAGTCTATAATGTATATATAATGTAAATGGCCCATTCGCTATGGATTGTATAGCGAATGAGGCCCATTCGTTATAGTCTAGGCTAGTTCGTTAAGTTTATAAGCCCATTCGTTATGTAGTATAACGAATGGAGGCTGGTTCATTAAGTTATCATCATTCGTTATGGAATCATAATGAATGGAGTCTAATTCGTTATGAAGAAATATCGAATTAGACTAAATTAACGAACTGGAGCATATTGGCTATAAATAGGCTAATCCATGCTCATAATTAAGTGAGATCACACATATGAGAGATGTGAGATCCTAGATCTAAGTTATATCCTCTCCATAACTTATTATGTAATTATTCATTATTTATCAATAAACTATGCATTTAAAGTATTCATATCGTATTGTATAATCGGTGTATCGACGCGGCTAGATCCATGGCGGGTTCTCTCAGGCGTGCCACGTAGCATGCCTAGGGCTGACTCGGCCAAGCTACAAGATTCTTCGCGATACGCGATGCGTTTCTATATATGGTCATCCCGTATCGCGGTGAGGTCCAAAATCAGCTATAAATAGAAAGCAAACGGGACATTCATTCCTTGCACCAAAATTATGATTCTCTCTCTGAATTCTCACACACGTACATATTAAGAGTATAATACCCGAGTTGTAACGATATCCTATCCGATCGAAAGAAATATACACGAATCCGAAAGCTCTGCCTATTAAGGTAAGACATTATGCCATCGTGTAAAGTTTCTACTCTCGTTATTATCGTTATGATTATTGGTTTTATACTAATCTAGATATACTACATTGTGTTTATCCTAGGTGCTTAATACCAAGAGGCGTTTTCTTTAATTGTAAACCTGCAAGGTGAGACATTCGAGTTTTTGTACCACTCACATTTGCGTGAGACAACTGTTTTTCCGACACTGTCATGATGATTTCAAAACCTATAAAACTCATGGTAGATGGTCTAAATGTTTTCATATATATTCTTAAAAGTACTTTAAATACATTACAGTGATTAAGTCTCTGTAGACTTACGGGATGGTTACTACTGGTATTGTGGGGTTTTGTATACAAGGCTAGCCTGCTGGGCTATTACATGTTACTTGTTCGACAAGTGTTAGCCAATAAGTAATATACCACAGTCATAGATACGGTCGAGTGACAAGTACCGTTCGGTAATTTGTAAGCAGGCAGGTGTAAAAACATCTTAATGCTGCAACTGTAAAATGTGTCATTTACAAATGAATGTACTCACCAGCATTTCTTGCTGATCAAATATTTTAAACATGTTTCAGGTGACTTGTTAGAGACAAAGGAATGATGCATGCGGGCTTCCAGCTTAAATAAGTCGCTTGTCACCCGAATAAAGAAACGTGTTTTGTAAATTATGGTTTAACCCTATAAAACTTGTGTTTGTATCAAAAGGGATTAAATTCCCGGTTTATCATAATAATAATTATGGTGTTTTTATAACTCTGATCATTTTTCCTAACTACGGTTCTGATAAATATCCCGCTGTAAAATAATTTAATAAACACCGATACTACCAATCGATGTTCACGGCTTCCCTCCCAGGGTATAGGGGTCGGGGGCTGTGACAAAATAGCCCAAGTAAAGTTTGCCCGAAGAACTGTTTACCAGCACACTTTATGGTCACCAGGTCTGCTTGATGAAGACAAAAGCTGTAAAGCTTACTCGAAGACCTGTTTACACTTAGAATCTTTTGTAATATGTTTTTATGATTATGTGTCAATCATTAGCGTTTCCAAAAGGGAATAACAAGTGTCAGGGCATGCCTATAAAAGGAATAATTTAGGGCACGCCTTGAGAGAGACTACCCACACCTGAATTTGTGTTTTAACGGCTGACTCACTCCTCTACGGAAATCTTCCAATACTCAAAACATTTCACCTTGAAACCCTAATTGATTTTCGTTAGTATCCGTCGTAATATAAATGGAAATATTTTGATTTACATCGTGTGTTTTGTTACCTTTGTGTTTGTCTTGCAAACCTTTAGAGTAGCAGAGCTTGTAGATTGAAAGTCACTTAAAGAATTTCCAAAGGTTAGAGATCCGGAATCCGAATGCTACAAATATAATAAAAATAAATTAAATAATTAGACTAAAATGTAGTTGCATGAAAATTAAAAGCAGACAAATTTACCATTATGAAGGTAGACATTAGTCTTTTCTCAGTCTCAGAAATAATTTCTTGATCATCTGTTAGTTTTGATATACCATATACCTCAACATTATTCCTAATAAAACTGAAATCGGCAATCTCAATTTTAAAAGCAAACTTCTTTTACAACAAAGAGTTCAACTCACTTGGAAATCCACTATCAACGACATCATCCTATAACATCGTTTACAAAAACATGTGTTACATAAATAATGTTTCATATAAAGATCAGACTAAGAAGTTGATTAAGACTAAATAAAAGCATCACCTGATTTTTAATATCAAGCAATTCAGATGTTGTTTTGTTGATAAGAAGTTTGGCATCCCAATCAAAAAGTGTTAACGAAACAACACCATTGCCTTCTTGAACTCTTAGCTTCATCTTATACCTGAAGCCCAATTTTAATCAACAACATGTGCATAATTATTATTTACAAAATTTATTTATACATTATACCTAGAAGTAGGTATAACACCCAAAGTGTTTCATCTCAGATTCTTGCATTCATAAACGTTATCGCCTTCCACAACAGTTACATTCAACATATGATTACAACTATTACACCCGACATAGTACCATTCAGAATCAGGACAAACAACCTTTATGGTCCCGAGTACTATAATACTCTTTTGCTGAAATCAATTAGATATGGAAGTTAACATATACTATTTGGATGAAATAAATTAGAATTACATGGAACTAGAAATAATGACATGAAATATTGTGCAAATTTCACAAATGTTGTAAAATGATGTAGCCTTCAGAAACTCTTCATCAAGAGTAGACATCAGTTATACAAGAATAGGCCTACGAACAAGACCATCAACATTAAAGTCCAAAAAATCAAACAAACCGCAAAAGAAATATAAAAGGGAAGAAATTCAAAACGTTAAACTAAATTATTATTCAAGAAACAAATAAGACATTTAAGAATAATATTACCGGGTCCTATAATCTTCAGTCTCAAAGATATTATCATTGATGAACACACGAGTAATGTCAGAACCATAGGAATTAGACACACATGGTTTATCTACACAAAATAAAACAAAGAAAACACAAGGCATTAATTATGATATTAAAAAATATAGAATTATAAAAAAGGAATTACATATAACAATATTAAAACAAACTTTTATGGTATTTAACTCTACCACATTGCATGAGGATAATCATATGTGATTCATCAAAATGATCAACTTCGAGAACTGTGATGCGTAACCCCCCCCCCCCCCAAAAAAAGAGTGACGTAAACACAATCACCGCTAAAAAAAGTTTTATTAGAAGTAAAATTTTATAGTTTTAAACTTTTAAGAATAAGAAAAAAATATAATATAACATATAACATTATTTAATATATGTACCTCAAGTCAGAAACCTCCATAGTTAGTCTGGCATTTTTTTTACATCTCTAAGATTTGAATTGTTATCTTTAAAAATATGAATAACATGTCCAATTATATCTTGAAAAATTAAGATTAAAGAATTAGAAAAACATAAAAAAATAGAAATTTTAAATATAGTAATATATAAAATAATACCTATAGTAGCTTTCAACGGGATTTCTTTATCAATTACTAACTTGAATGAGTAAAACTTAAAACCGAACGTAGGACCCTCAAACTGATTACATGGATTCACATGAGTACTAGGATTCAACACTAACTTATTCGGGCAGTCGATATCCTTGTAATTAGATTCATTAGATCCAAGGCTAGGGTTTACTATAGTTAATGTAGCATTTTCGTTTAAATAACATTTGAAACGAAATATATCTTGTTTAAAAACTGTTGACTGCATTCGGTTACCCTGAAATATAAATAAAATAAAACACTGAAAGAATATAGGGAGATAATACACTAAACAAAATATACAATAATACATTAATTATAAACATAAAAGGTAAGAAAAAATGATTAACGATTCGTCCATCAAAACCATTTCAATCAAGAAATCCTCATTAGCTTTATTGTTATCCTTAACACTCCAAACCTTCAACACTTTTACCTTAATGGTAGATGGAGTAGATCTAAGTACGTAAATCTCAAGTAACATAATAATCTTCTGGGCCTCCATTGACCTTAAAAACCAAAACCAAAATTACATTACAATGTGTAAATGTAAACGGGAATAGATTGTATTTAAAATAATATAAGTAAAATTTAGATTAACTTGGATGCAGAATAACAATGGAGGTTGTAATCGTATAAGGTGATGAGAAAATGATTAGAAATTTATCGATTATATAATATAAATTATTTTATCTATTTATGCACAAAATAATATAAATAGAAATGATAACATTTTTTTAAAATTATAAGAATGTCCAAATTAAACAAAATTTTAGTTAAGTTTTTGTAAAGGTATCAAAATAGGGTTGTTAATAATATAGTATAAGTTATTTTTGTAAAGTTTATTTTATCAAAATAGGGTTATGAAATTCATCAGAGAATGAGATTATAATTTTGGAAAGAATTAAAAAAAAAAGGTTGAAAGAAATTACTGTAATATGTAAATGTTGTTTAAAATTTAAAAACTATTTAATATTAATGGTCAAAAACAGTTGGATACTTAATTCAGTAAGAAAGTTATTTAAGATATTCATTTGTTTTTTTGAAGTTAAAACATAGAAATTATTTTTGTAAAGTTGATATAAATGTTCAAAATTATAGTCAAATCATTAACTATTATTATCATTAATTATAAAATAAAGTCTAAGTCATATAAAAAATATGTGTATCATTACCGGAAAGTTAATCTTTTTACATAAATGGACAAGATTTGAAATTTGAGTTGGGGGGAAATAAATTTAAATTATTTTTAAATTCTTTATTGAAATAACGTAATCTTTTATTAAATTATTAGTAACTTGAAATATTTAGAATTCGTTATTCAATTTAAATTTATTTTATTTAACGCATGAAGAGTGAAAAATTAGGAAATGAGATTATAATTATGGAAAGAATTAAATAAAAATAAAAAAGGTTTAAACAAATTAATAAAAATATGTTATTTAAGTTATTCATTGGGTTTTTTTAATAAATAAGGAAACTCAAACTATATAAATTGTAATAATGCGATTATTAGACTAACACATAAATATATATTTTTTTTAATTGTGCATTTTTTAACTAAGATATAATAATAAATATTTGTAAACTAAGTATAAATGAGTAATAATCGGTTTATATAATACCATATTAAATGTGTATAAATCTAAAAATGTGAACTAATATAATATTAAAAGTATAATGATGGTGACTTGGTAACAAAAACAATAGAATAATGATTATATTAATAGAGATAATTTAATGTACATTATAATCTTACTTTAATGTATTATTGAATAATAATCAATTAAAATTCATTTCCGGAAAATAATATAATCATTTAACTTACATATATTGTGAATAGAAATATACATTAATATTTAAAAAGAAATATACATCAATATTAAAAAATAATAAAAAATACATTTTATCAACTAATGCTCAATCCATGAGATTAACTCATATCGGTCGGCACAATAACCTGAAATAATAAAGTCGAATACTAATATTCATAGCATGAAAGAATTGAATTATAATTTATAACCAGAAAATTTGAATGGCCTTATCAGAAAAACGAAATAGTGATAATGTACATGGTATATAAGATTTTGATTTACAACCTAAAGTGAAATTAGCTTATATGAGTCGGGACAATAACCTGAAATGATAAAGTCAACTATTAATATTCATATTATGTAAGATTTGAGTAATAATTTATAACCGGAAAAATTGAATGGCCTTACCGAAAAATGAAATAGTGTTAATGTCCATTGTATCTCAGATTTTGATATACAACCTAAAGGAACAACATGTATAACAAAATCACAGGAAAAATATAAAACTTAAAATAAATATAAAACCACTATTGTTATAGATATAAAATATCAACGAAAAAAACTTATCGGAAAACCGTAATAACGTCCAGATATCAATTACATCATCGATTTTGATTTACAACCTAAAGTGATTATAAAAAAATCATATAATAATGAAAATAAATATAAAACGTTAGAGGAAAACATTACCGGAAAGAAATCTAACAAAATGGGCAATTAGACTATAAAATATAACCTTACCGGAAAACTATTAATATCAATCTAGATTATCGGAATATATGAGAGGGTGGAACAATGAGCCGAAAGAGAGAAAAGAGAGATTAAAATGGTTAGGGTTAAGAATTGGTAAGGTTTAAATATAGTGTATGGGATGAGTTGACAAGAGTATGAAAAACAATAGGTGATTTGGCATTGAGATGACAATTATATGAACACCCTAGAATGATAATATGTGAAAATTAAGATTTACTTTAATAGATTGTATACTAAGATATCATATTAGAGAACCATTTTCTCGATTTTAGAAATGATGCCTTCATTATTAATCTGTTTGGAAATGACATATTCATTAAATACTATTTCTAAAATTATAGTTGACACAACTTTAAATGTATTTTTTTTCTAACAATCTAATGAATTTCCACCCAAAGCATCATCATTTAGTAAAATTATTAATACAAACATATTTTAAACAATTTATAATATTGTGATATAGAAATGGTCAGTAATAAATATAAACATTACCTTATCTTTAACACATATATATCGAATCAGCTGTCGGTTTATTGATAAAAGTAGTTTTGCATCCCCACCATTAAGAAAACATAATAACTATTATAAACAAACAAAATACCAAGAATTAAAATATTGCCAATTCAATGACAACAGTTTCAATTAGGTAATCCTCATACCCATACGTTATCTTTTATTTTGGTGTCTCATATTTCTCTTTAATTTATTTTCTTTTTAAATTTTTTTAATTTGAAAAGATACAAATTATTTTATTTTACTCATCATTTTCTCTTCCCTCCCCTCCTTTTCTTTATTTCTTTTAGTGAAACTCGGGAACACATCTTTTAATTTTTCCTTTCTTTTCCTTTCTTAAATAAAACTCGAGAACACAACATATTTTTTCCATCCCTCATTTTCCTTCCATTTCCTCCTTTAAATGAAACTCGGGTACACAGTGTTAAGACTCGAACTTTAGTTGTGCATGAAGATATTTTGAGGGGTGTTTGGCCTAACTTTTTTAACAAAGCTTATAGAGTTGTTTTTTTTTTTTTTTTTTTTTACAAAATAAGCTTAACTTATTTGGTTTAACTTTTTAAGCTATGCTTATTAGCTTATATTGTCTAATTTGAAGAAGCTTATTTGAAGATGGTTTTTTTAGCTTATTTAAAGAAGCTTATTTATGTAAGGTTGTAATTTACCCATTTGCCCTCAAATGGTGGTGGATTAATAATTATTGAAGCAACTTATTAGTGTAACAAATTAAAGAATGGTTCAATGTATTAAGACGTATAATTAATAAGAGACAAATGGTGGACAATTAATAAAAGTTAAATGGTAGATTTTCAGAAAAGATGCAAGGTGGTGGATTTAATAAGTTGGTAGAAGTCGGTAGATACTAAATAACTAGTGTTTTAAGCAGGTCAGAAAAACACAAGCGTTGTCAATCCCGAATGTTGAGGCGTTCATTTTACGTGAATTCGTTTGATTTTAGTTCATGTGTTATGATACCCGAACTAAACCAAAAATATATATATGAAAATTGAGATGGACCAACGGGGTGGCATTGGTTGGTAAAATTCGGGAGTCGGTAAAACGTGAGCGTTGTCAATTCCGGACGTTGAGCCGTTGAGGCGGTGAGTGTAGGCAATCCTATAAAACATAGTCGTTGCATTTGGTCGGTATCATCTATGTTTGTTAAGTTTCGGAACTAAACCTAAAAAATAGTCATGTTAACATTATTAAGACAAAAACATTAGCGTTCTGGCGAGGACTCGATGGATCGATTAGGTTCATTACGTGTACGAAAACTAAACCTAAAAACTAATTACAGGAGATCTAACCAAACCAAGATGAATGCTTATTGAATATTAATGTATTTTTTTAGAAGTTTTATGTCTTCTTGGATATAAAACATAAGCTAGAAGCTACTTTAAAATATATTAAAATAAAGAAAAATACATAAGCTAGGCCAAACACCTCGAGAGTTCATCGATTTCATAAGCTTTTAAGTCCATTGTCCTATGAAAATAACAAAAATATTCGAAGACAAAAACAATTTTGTATGGGTCCTACTAGAGACACCAACCAAAAAAAAACACCCACCCAATCCGTGGCTGATCAGGCTATCAGCGGCTGATAGCTGTTTATTGTCCTATTATGTCAAAAGCTTTTTGTCTTATTATGTTTCTACCCTATCCGTGACTGATTGGGCGATCCGCCACATATTGCGTACACGTCAACCTCGGACTATCAAATCAGTCATTCGTCGTACACGATCCGCCACGGATCAACCGATACGCCGCGGATCAAGTCAGTAATTTAATTATAAGGCTTCCGTCTCCCTTTCTATATATATATTATGCATGTATGTTAAAAATTTAGAAAGTTATAAAAAGTATATGGATTTATATGATCTTTTGTTTAGTGACGGGAACAACGAGCAGTTGGGCTACGCATACAACGATCAGCCGGAGTAGTCAGGCTTGCCAGATTTGAATGAACTTCCAGACTCGAACCATGATTCGGGGTATGGAAATATCGAGCAGTAAGACTTACCAAATCCTGACCAAGTTATTTAGTGTATTTATATAGTACAATAAGGCGTTAGTTATTTTTAAAATATTATACGTTGCCATTAAATTTTATCAGGGGTATATCATATACGGCGGTAGTCACCCTTCGTGGCCGGAGGATAATAGGACATCGCCGAATACATATGATGTCAGAGTCGAGGAGCCTTATGGTCAGTCTTCGCAGCAGTTACATGCGGACCCTCCGTATTACGGAACCCAGAATTCCTACCAGCTACCTTTAGGAGAGCAACCATACATGTCAAGACCAGTCACGAGCAACGTCGTTGATGGCATTCAAGAGGCTCATGGCGAAGGAGGCGATGACGATTTTGATGATGATAATGATGATGATAATGATGATAATGATGATGATGATGATGGTGATCGTTACATACGGGAGACGACATTTTCTTATGTAACTAATAATGTATAACCTATTTCTTTTTTAAAAAAAAACTTATTATTATTCTTTTTCAACACGTTAATAAATATTACTTTATTTACATTGCTTGATATCAGTATTTTAATTCTGTTGCTGAGTTGGTGGATTGGGTTAAGAAGACAGGACGGGAGCATGGTTGTGTTATCTTTGTCCAACGTTCAAGAAACAAAGGTGTTGAACTTGTATGCAATCGAGGTGGGGAACCAAAACTCAAGGCAAGGGTGAGGCATACCGGGAGTATTAAAAGGGGTTGTCCATTTAAACTTGTCGGGAGGTACAACGTGCCAGGTGATTTTTGGAAGCTAGAGGTTGTCAATGATACGCACAACCACGATCCCGTTTGTTTGAGGAGGGGCACCCGGCACTAAGGAAACTGACCGACGAGGAAATTGATATGGTTGCGATTTTGCATAGGCAGGGGCTGAGGCCTACTAAAATTAAGTCAGCCATAAAGCAACGCTTTCCCGGTAACAAATGTATTACTAGGGATATATACAACGTCGTGAAGCTTATTGATGACCAAGATAAAATTGGTGACACCCCCATGCATGTACTTTTTGTTAGAATATTATTATTTTGTAAAACTCTTTTTAATATATATTATTTTGAATATATATTATTTTGTTTTATCATATATAAAATATATATATTCTGTAAGATTTAATAAGAATATTACTTATGATATTATTTTATTATATTATTTTTATTATAATTCTGATCTTTAATAAGAATATTTGTGATATTTAGTAATTTTTTTAAACCCAACGTAGGTACTTGAAAACTTTCTTCAAACCCATGGGTTTACCTTTTACACATGAGAGAATCCTTCCACCAACAGGACGGAGAATGTTTTCTTCTGTCACGAGAAGTCGCATACCATGTGGCGTGCGTTCCTAGATTTGTTGCTGATTGACATGACGTACAACACCAACATGTACAAGTGGCCGTTTGTTCAGTTTGTTGGTGTGACATCGACATCAAAGTCTTACTATATTGCGTACGCGGTTATCTTTAGGGAGCAAGAGTGTAACTTCGTATGGGCCCTGGAACGACTTAAAAGCATGCTCATCGATTGTAGGGAGTCGCGTGTCATCCTGACTGACAAGGACCAAGCCTTGATGAAATCCTGTGAAACAGTCTTTCATAATGCTACCAAAAAACCTTTGTACGTGGCACATCTTACAGAACATAAAGAAAAAACATAAGAGTCTTTTTCAGACAGATATCTTTGACTCCTTCTCTTACTGGTGGAAAGTACTGTACGAGTCACAAACAA
The DNA here is from genome assembly GCF_021521415.1 of Bidens hawaiensis. Lineage (NCBI taxonomy): Eukaryota > Viridiplantae > Streptophyta > Magnoliopsida > Asterales > Asteraceae > Bidens > Bidens hawaiensis. The sequence goes on from NW_027494735.1 coordinate 60,539, forward strand.
AATCTATGTTCGACTACAATTGCGGTCAAATGGAAGCAACGTTAGCTGGGCACGGCAGACGTGGTAAAATGTTTTTTTTATTATGTCCCGTATGTACACATGATTTTAGATTCTAGTTGTACATTTCCTAAAATGTTTTTTTATTATTTGTTTGTAGAGGCTTGGTATTATATTCGCGACAACTGGTTGGTACCCTACAAAGAGAAGTTCGTGTCCTGCTGGATTGACGACCGACTAAACTTCGGCGAGCATACAAAAAATAGAGTAGAGGGCCAACACGCGAACTTGAAGAGATACCTTCCAGGGCTGAAAAATTCGCTAGACTCTATTGCGGAGTTTGCCCTTGAAGTGGTGAATTCCCAAATAGAAGAAATCGGTGTGAACCTTGAAGACTCCCGTGTTAGGGTCAAGAAGTACCATAAGTTGACTTTGTTTGAAAATCTACATAATAGGGTGTCACTTTTTGCTATCGCTAAACTTGACAAAGAGCTGACTTTGCTTGACACATTTCAAGATACGGGGCCGGAGTGCGACCACCGGTTACAAACATCATGGGGCTTGCCGTGTGCTTGTAAAAGCTACATAATAGGGTGTCACTTTTTGCTATCGTTAAACTTGACAAAGAGCTGACTTTGCTTGACACATTGCAAGATACGGGGCGGAGTGCGACCACTGGTTACAAACATCATGGGGCTTTTCGTGTGCTTGTAAGCTTTACTAATACACTATTAACAATATACGTATTCTATTAAAAGACATAGACCCCTTTTAGAGGAAACTCGATTTCAGTCTGGCGTTTGTTCTATACGAAGAACCTGACTATGAAGCGAAACTGGAAGATGTGAAAAAACAAGTTCTAGGACTAAACAACCGAATGCAAAACAAAAGAGTCTATTTTCAAAGATAATGTATGTTCTTCCTGGGAAATCAAACAAGGAGGAGCCTGAGAAACGAGAGGACCCTAGGGGGCGTCCAAATCTAAACCAACAAGCCAAAAAAGAGAAATCCCTCGACAGAGCTCGTACTCCCCGTCCCCGTCAACTGATCCCCACAGACACAGCTCGTACTCCCCGTCCCCGTCAACTGATCCCCAAAGACACAGCTCGTACTCCCCGTCCCTGTCATTTGATAGACACAGCTCGTACTTGTAACACCCCGGCTAAAGCGGAATACGCCCGAGTGTGACGTACAGATTGCCCAAAACACATGTGACGCTATTAAGTGACAATATTATCATTAATTAATTTATACATCAAGTACACAAGTTTGTAACAATAAATACAAGGAAAATACAAGAACAATTAACAACTTGTCCATTTATTAATATAACCTAAGTTCTAGTGTCTTATCCGTTTCATCCTCTACTAATTGTACCTGTAGCATATATATAAAATAAAGTCAACTAAATGAATAGTTGGTGAGTTCACACAAGTTTTGATATACGTACATAAAAATCATACAATTCCATGAACAAGTGTAAATGAGCAAGTAACGTCCTTTCCAACTGGGATTGTGCACCAGCGTACTCAGATAAGCGCGAGTAAGGTCCTTTCCAGTTAGGATTGTGCACCAACGTACTCGGGTAATGAGGCCATTTTCCACTCATAACAACAAATGTATTGAGCGCAAAGGGGGGGGGGGGCGTATGATCATACTATCTTGAAGTAATCCATGAGCAAGTAATTTGTAGCAAGTAACATGTAAACACACAAGTCCATGTAGCGAATTTTAGTTTGTAAATAATGAATATACGAAATTGAATTGTTGATAGGATATATATGCTACCCCCAAAATAGTTAAAAAGGGTAAAAAGGAGGTGTGAGAAACTCACCTTGAAGTTGAGGACAAAGTTGAAATAAAACCGAAAGTGCGTAAATGAAACCGAAGCAATTGAACGTCACGAACTAGAATTAAAAGTACAAAATAAATTATTAACTAACGACTTACAAAAAAGTAAATAAATCGGTTTGATAGATTTTAGAAATGTTGAATGTATCATTCTATTTCTATTGTATCTTTTACGGCAATTGGTATTATAGTATTATTTAAAGTTGTAACGGTAATTTAACAATTGCATTTATTTTAATATTATATAAATATTAATTTAACACGAGATTGAGGATTATAACGTTTGTGGAATATTGTTTTTTAACGGGAATTTTAACTTCAAAACTAATACATTAGTGAGATATAAAGTTAATGAGATGATAGTTAATAAAATAGTTTTTAATCGGATTTTCATGAAACTTTAATGGAAACAAAAGTCGGTTTTTAGGTGGAAAGTGATAAACATGATTTATAATTAATTTCATCTAATCTTACAATAATTTTATTTGATATATATATATATATATATATATATATTAATAAGTTAAATCGATTAATAAAAGAAAAATGGTTAGAAAATAAAATACCAAAAAGAAATCTGTCTTGACCCGGGTTTGAACCCGGGTCCTTCTGGCCATACACGAAAGACTTACCCATTATGCCAGCTTGTTAGTTTTGTATTTTTTACCAAAAACAATTATATTTAACTTAAAATTAAGGTTCATCTTCCTCAACAAAACCCTAGCTATTCAAATTTGTTAAACCATTCCATGTTCGATCAAATTATGTTAGGGGTTTTGATAGACGCATCAACGTGATCAAAAACCATATATTATTTACCTCGATTGGTGCCGGAATGATAGTGAACGGAGGGTTGGCCGGAATCGGATCTTGAGTGATCAATCATGGTTACATTGAGTAAGTTTGGTTATTATATTTTAATTGCAATTTTCACTTTTGGCCCCTACACTTTTAGGTTGTATTAAGATAGAAATTAAAGTATAATTTACCAAATGAACCTTGGACTTTATAATGTTTTAGAAGTAAAAGTTTAAACTTGAATTATTTTCGTAAATATTAAAATAATACCAGAAATATCTGTTCAACAATAATATATTTTTTAAAATAATACCATAAATATTAAAATAATACCAGAAATATCTTCCAAAAGTGGATCAGATCCGTGGCTGATCACCCGATCCGCCACTGATTCTGCTGTAGATCAGATCAGTGGCTGATCGATCGATCAGCCACGGATCTGATCCATTTTTGGAAGATGTTAAATAGCCACGGGTTATAGCCGTTCAACTTGCCAAAACCACAAAAAACGCTCAACCTTTCACTCAAAACATCACTAGATTATACCACCAAAACCACTACCCCCCACCTCCAGAAAATAATAACGACGGGGTCCGAAAATAGCATCTACACAGCCATAATAATTTCGTTCAGGAATAGTGGTGGCTATGTCAAGGCTATTTTAGAGTCCGTTATTATTACAAAATAAAGTCCCAGATAAAACCATATGTTGGCGGAAAATAATAACGACAGAGTCCGAAAATAGCATCTAGACAGCCAAAATAATTTCGTTCAGAAATAGTGGTGGCTGTGTAAAGACTATTTTGGAGTACATTATTATTACAAAATTATAAAATAGTAATTATAAAATAATATATATAAAATAAATTTTAAAAATATATATTTATAAAACTAAACACATATTAAAAATAATAGTGGTGACTGTAATTTAATAGTATATATTAAATAATATATATATATAATATTTTAAAAATATATATTATTTTAATAATGGTGACTGTGTAGATGCTATTTTGAACTTATATGCTACCAGTGCAGCTGTCGAGAGATGGCAGAACACTTTAGTAGTCCCCCTTCATATATCCCAACATTGTCCTTTATTGGGGATTGTGGTGATTGTGGGGATCAACAATGGTCAGCCACATAATAGAGTCCCGTATCAACCTTCATGGGGTTCCAGTATCAATAAATATGGCACTGATGCGCCCACGTAGGGTGCATCTAGCAATCTTTGTTTATTGATGAATTTGGTGTCAACGACTCCATGATAGGTCGCAAAGGCCGCCACAGCTGATATCGGAGATATGCGGGCATAACGGTACCTATATAGGGTACATTATTTAAAGTTATCCCGTGTATCCTGGCGGATTTGACATTCAGGTGCCTGGAATGCTGCGACCGACAGAGATACGCGGGCATAATGATTATACCCCATTTTTTATGGGGCAAACCTGTAGCCGTGGGCCGACACAGATTCTGGTGACTTGCTTGCCGGTGAGTGGAGAGTCACTGCAAAGAACTGCTGTGTTGATGCTATTTTTGGAGTGCTAATAAACAAGAAGATGATTAGGAATTAGTCGTTGTATAGAATTTGATGTAATATCCAGTGCTTTTTGATGTATTTATTCAAATTTGTAATTTATTATTGGTTTAATATCAAATTTGTGTTGTTATTAGTATAAATCAGTTTATATTATGAATATATAAAAAATAAAAATAAAAATGTGTTGTTATAGTATAAATCAGTTTATATTATAAATATATAAAAAATAAAAATAAAAAATAAAAAAATAAAAATAAAAAAAGTAATTAAAAAAAAATCAGCCACAGATCGGTCGATTAGTGGCGGATCAATGTTGAAACATATTACAACACACAAACTCTAACCCTAACACACCGATTCCAGTTACTATCGTCCCCTTTAACATAACCTATTACAGATCGGACCCGGCAACATCAAGGTAAGTAAAATACTTGTATTGTACTCTTGTTTGATATAGGTTTTGATTTAGTCTAAGGGTTATGGTTTGAGCATACCCATCGGGTTTGGATTCGAATTTGGAAAACTGGTTGGATTTAGGGTTTGATAATGAAACGGGTTTGGGTTACGGGTATGGGTTACGGGTTTGGGTTATAAAACGGGTTTGGGTTACGGGTATGGGTTACGGGTTTGAGTTACGGGTATGGGTTACGGGTTTGGATTACGGGTTTGGGTTATAAAACGGGTTTGGGTTACAGATTGTTAATGAAACGGGTTTGGTTTACGGGATAGATGGCGAATAGTAGATACATTGAAGGGGAAAAGCTTCTTGATGGCTACGCGACTTTAAGGTTTGACCCAGAGTCCGAATACAATATCCGGTTTACGCAGCTTCGGAAAATGGTGCCAAAACCTACCTCGACCTTGTCTGAGCGGTTTATTAAAAGTGTTGGGGGGGGGGGGGAAGACAGGATAGAAAAAATTGTTGGGAAGAATACACCGTGGGAGAAATTGTTTACCGCCCAGCAGGCAACGTACCGGGCACTCACGCTAGAGTTTCACTCTACGTTCATTTTCAGGTATTTTTTTCCTTTTCAATTAACTTGTAAAGTAGATTTAACCAACGTGTAAATATTGTTTCAGGCCACGCCCGGAGGGAGATTCGCAGGTCGAGATGTTGGCTGATGGTGCCGTTACCCGTCAAGCGGAGGTTCGGTTCCGTATGTTCGGGGTGGAGCGTTTTCTATCGATGGAGGAGTTTGCCTTGGCGCTGGGCTTGTACACATTTCAGGATTTAACTGACCCTGTTTGGACGGCGAGTATACACGATACACCAGATGACGTGTTGAGGCGTTTTTGGATGGCGATTAACGATACACCTTGGCCTATCGTCGACGAAGAATTCACGCTAGACTGCAAAGTCTCATCCATCAGGGACCCGTTGCACAGGTTTGTATATGTATATGTATAACATATTATAATATAATGTAATATAATATAATAATATTTTATTGTATTTTTGTACAGTACCTACACAGGCTTATCGCTCAGACCGTACAGGGTCGTCACCTGGGGGCAGATCACTGCAACCTCCGTGACCTGTTTTTTTTTGCGATGCCTGCTTACGGGAAAACACTGCAACCTAGCTCGTGCTTTCGGCAACTACTTAGCCATTTACTGGCACAGGCAGGGACGCAGGTCGTTGGTCGGTGGCACGTTCGTTACGCGGATTGCGATTGCTTTGGGCTACGGAGACCGACTGGATGACCTACCCATTCAACCGCCGCTTCCGCCGCGAGAGCTGGGCCGTTCACGGGCAGTGGGCATGCGCATCGTCCGGAAAATTAACGGCCGGTATCACCTGGTCATTGATTTGGATGCTGACCCGTACGAAGAGGTCCCACTTGTTGAGCCTCCGCCAATCGAGGAGCCGAAGGGGCATATTCAGGTCGCCGAGGTTGACGGTGATGAGGGCGAGGAGGAAGGTGATCAGGTACGTTCTATTTTATCGTTTAATTTTTTTTGTATCTTCGTCTTATTAACGTTAATTTATCGTGTTCATAACAGCCACCGCATCACGTTCCGCATACACATCATGCCGTGCGTTTGGATGCGGCCACTGAATCCCGCCTACGGAGACTAGAGCGTGACGTGTCACAGATATGCGGTCACATGACCTGGATGGTTGGGTATATGGCTGCCCAGCAACATGGAGCCCAGTACACAGTACCAGCGCCACGTTTTGACGAGGAGGGGAGCGATGACGACGCGGGTGGTGCTGCATTTTAGATTTGTTTTTTGTACACTGTTACTTTTTCCTGAACTCGTTTGTTTTTTTTTCCAGAACTCGTAATGTATTAATTATTATTATTTTATAAATCTGGTTATGCGTTATGCTTATTTTGTTCGTTTTCAATTAAAAAATTCTTGTTTGTTTACTACTTTAAAACAGATCACAAATTGGTTACATACGACATACAAAAAAATAAAACAAACGTAACTCGTTATGTGCTAATTATTATTATGTAAATCTCGATCCTTTTATTTTGTACGTTTCCAATTTTAAAATTGTTGTTTCGTTGTCACCTTTCAAAACCGATCAAAAAATGGTTACACCGATTAACAAAAAGACAAAACAAACAAAATAAATTAAATAAAAAAAAGACAACAAAAGAAAAAAAAGATAAAATAAAAAAAAGACAGCTTAAAGAAAAAAAAAAACACATGTTTCAAAAACACCTACTTAATTCGTGGCTGATCGGTCAATGTGTTGCTGATTTGGTGGTAGTTTTGGAAAGTGTATTTAAAAATTCCTTTCTGAATCTGTTGGTGCAAAATCCCCCTCTTCCCAACTTATGTTCATCACCAAACTAATTTCTGTCCACCAAATCAAACAATCACACGCCCAACTCATCACCACCGGCCACGGCGGCAAAACCCACCAACTCCTCACCACCTTATCTCACATCCCATCACCCGATTTCCACTATACTCTCTCAATCCTCAATTCCACTCAAAACCCATCAATTTTCAACGTCAATAACCTCATCTGAAGCTTCACAAACACCAATTTCCCACAAAAAGCAATCTTTTTATACTCGTTCGTGTGTCAAAACCCTACTTTCAGACCTAATAATTACACGTTTCCGTTTCTGTTACAAGCGTGTTCCAAATGGGCTATGTTTGCTGGGTTTGTTGCTGGGATTCAGCTTCATGGTGATGTAATTAAACATGGGTTTTACGACAATGTGTATGTTAGAAACGGGTTGATTCGTTTTTACTTTGGGTTTGCGGAAAGTGAGTGTGTACGCCAGGTGTTCGATGAAATGCCAGGGTGTCGGGATTTGGTTACGTGGAATGTGATGATGGCAGGGTACGGGAAAGCGGGGCGGGTGGAGGATGTAGAGAGGGTGTTTGAGGAAATGCCGGAGAGAGACGTTGTGTCGTGGAGCTCGTTGATAACGGGGTATGTGAAGAACGGGTGTTTGGAACAAGGGTTGGATTGTTTTAAACGGATGACGGGTCTTGGGTTGGTGCCTAATGAGGCGGTTCTAGTGACGGTTGTTTCGGCTTGTGCTCAGTTGGGGTTGATTGAAACTGGTGTAATGATTCATTCAATTATAGAGTCGTTGGATTGTGATATGACAGTGAATGTGTGGAACGGGCTTGTTGACATGTATGCTAAATGTGGGTACATTGATAAAGCACGCAAGTTGTTCGATAAAATGCCTGAAAGAGATACTTCATCGTGGAATGTGATGATATGCGGACTTGCCACACACGGGTTCGGCATGGAAGCTGTTAAACTATTCGATAAATTTTTAACGGAAGGACATGTTCCTGACAATGTGACTTTCATAGGCGTGTTGAGTGCGTGTAGCAAAGCCGGTTTGGTAAACGAGGGCTATCTTTATTTCAAGTTAATGACCAAAAATAAAAAAAAGTATCAAATTGTACCCGAAATGGAGCACTATGGGTGCATGGTTGATCTCTTGGCCCGTGCAGGGTTAGTGAATGATGCCATTGCATTTGTTGAACAGATGCCAATGGAACCAGACCCAGTTTTGTGGGTCACGATTCTTGATGCTTGTAGGACACATGGGTTAGTAGAACTTGGTGAAAAAACGGGTAGAAAACTAATCGAATCAGACCCATATCGGCATGGAAGTTATGTACAGTTATCGAGCATTTATGCAAGGTCACATAAATGGGAAGAAGTGGTAAGAACACGAGGGCTGATAGCGCGTCAAAATAATAATAATAAGGTTCCAGGATGGAGTCTGATCGAGGCGCAGGGGAAGAGAAGAGTCATGTGATTAAAGAGGTTAGCGATTGTTTTCGGTTTGTTGGTGATCGGAGCTGGTAAATGCATTCGAATAGTGAAGAATTTTGGGGTTTCTGAGGAAAGTGATGAGATGACCAAATTTACATCAATGAGTTTGACAACAAGATTGTAGTGAGAGATGGGTGCAGCTCCCGCCGTTTTTGGGGAGGGAATGTTTCTGCCAAGATTATTGATAAGAGATCGTAAGTGGATTGCACGGTAAGTGAGTTGAGCTGAGCTCAAACTCGGTTTGGTAGGTCATCATTCTTCAAGATGCAGGCTCGAGCCTGGAGTGAGAATTTTATATCCCTTTTAGGTGTTATGATTTTTGTTACTTTTTGGATAAAGTTTTGGACAAATATAAAGACTAAAATTATTGTATTGTGAAATATATTAAGTGAAATAAATTAAATGAATAGGTATAATATTTGAAGTTTATGAACCGGTAATATGTCTTTAGAGCTTGATCTTATACTCAATGTCGAACTGGTACCTGCTGATTTCTAGGTAGGGGGTGCCAAATCATGTTGGGTTGACGAGCTGAAATTATTCAACCTTAACACGACCCGTATTGGTACAAGAATGATACGTGTTATTAGCAAAGTTGATCAAACATCTGCGGAACCCAAAGCCCTTGCTGCTTGTCAAGCACTTGTATCAGGTCAAGGACCGCGAAACGCAGCTGATACTCCATGAATTGCTCTAATCAGTCGATCAGTTTTCATTGCTTCAGCACAGTCGGGATCTGATAATTCTTTAGAAACTGATTGGTGAGTTGAAAGTGATAGTTGAAAGCTATATCGACCGGAGTTCCTGAGGGCATGCTTGGTGTTATATTAGCTTTGGTTGAGACACTAGCTATACAAATTCGGAGGCGCATGAAAGTTAGGCTTCCAAGCCTTGTATCGGGGTAACATCAGTTCTTTTATTATGTTATGCATTCTTTTGATTTTCATTTTCGGTCGTTCAATTATATTCATTTACATTTGTTCATTTAAATCCATTTATGTATTAGCTTACTTTTGTTTAAGTTAATTCATATTTGTTTGTTAATATCTTCATTTAAAGTTTTTTGGCGCATTGCAACTTAGTCTAGTTTTAGTAGGCCTAACACATTGTTTTTCACATTGCTTTTAACTGGTTTTGGCTTAGTAATGTTCGTTCATCTATGTTTTGTAATGCTCGGTCGTGTTCATGAACCGTGTGTTTATACTGTTAACGCACGAACATAAACAAACACGAACATGTTCAATTTTCTAACGAATGAATCTAAACAAGACAACCTCGTCCGTTTGATTGTGTTGATTGTTTGTTCCGCTTGCTTACAAGCCTATTATTAATACAATAAGAACATGAACAATCTTGATGCAGAACGAAAAACACTCAAATGTACAACTAATTAGCTATTGAAGCTCTAAGAAACAAATATGACATATTTTCGGTTCAATGTTTACAGCTAACCCGCTTTCCTTTTTTCTCAACCATTTCTCTCTGGTTCAGTCTCCAACCCCTGATTAAGCTAGTTCATTTTCTACAGCTGGTTTGTAGCTATTCATGTGTTAATTTTATATAATCCACCTAACTGGCTTTTGTACCAGGTTGTGAGATGATTAGAGGAGGAAGTAAATGGGGGAAACAGTCGGGCAGTTTTGTCCTAAAGAATCAAACTACGCAGTCGTCTCAAGAACCATGTGGGACACATCTGAATTAGAATCACTATCAAAAGAAGAAAACTTTTTATTGGGCTTATAGGTTGTCTCATGCACTCCTTCTATGTTCACTTCAAGCCCAATTTCATAGCCATTTAATGCTCTTGTCCCACATGCCTTGTTTCTCTTCATCCTGATCCAGTTGTAGTTTAATATTTTAGGGTCATGGCTTGCTGGCTGGCTGGCTATTGGTTGTTGTTTGAGAAGGGACATTTCCTATATTTAGCAAAGATTTTGATAAATATAAGAAAAACCATTTTCCAAACAACACCTAATTGTCAATAAACTAGTTCTAGCTTTAAAATTGTTAGTTGCAATTATATCCGGATGGAGAGAAACGATGCATGTGGGTTGCGGGCATTTGATGGTCTTGAAATGGGCCTTGTACTGAATATCGGAGTAGCGCACGAAATTCCCGATAATAAATCTTGTTCTGATTATACTGGTTCTGATTCTGATATACTAAAAACTCTCACACCATCCCCACTAAACTCTGTGATTTTCACCTTTGGTCTCAAACGCCACACTCTGGTTGTTGCTACATTTGGTCTATAGATAATTGAGCTACTTCATCCTCAGGTACCGACAATTGTTCCTTTTATCCTTTGATAGAAATAAATAGTTTTTGTAGCGGTTCCGCAGGTAACAAAGTTTAAGTATCTAAGATCATTTGTTCAGAGCGATGGGGAATTAGACAGTGATGTGACCCATCGAGTTCAGGTTGGATGGTGTAGATGGAAAGCAGCCACAAGTATATTATGCGACAAGAGTTTCCCAACTAAACTAAAAGGAAAATTTTATAGGGTCGATGTTAGACCTGCAATGCTATATGGAACAGATTGTTGGGCCATCAAGAAGGCACAAGTGCGGAAGATGGAGGTAGCAGAGATTAGAATGCTATGCTGGATGTGTGAGCACACAAGGTTAGACCGAATAAGAAACGTTCTGTTTCGAGAGAGATTAGGGGTATCTAACATATCAGACAAGATAAGAGAGTGGAGAATAATATGGTTTGGACATGTGAAGAGAAGACAGACGACGAACCCGGTTAGATCCGTAGAAAATATTACTATAGAGGGGTGGAGGGGGAAAGGACGACCTAATTTGACGTGGGATGAGAGGATTAGCATGATTTGATAGACCTAAATCTCTCAGAGGACATGGTTAGGGATAGGAATTCTTGGAGAAGTAGAATTAAAGTTAAGGATTTTTAGAGAGAAATGAATACCTTAGGGGCCTCTATTTACCTTATTTTGGTCACAAACCATTATGGTATTTTCTTTTCATATATATATATATATATATATATATATATATATATATATATATAGTATTATCATTCTTACTACGTGCTACTATCAATGATACCATAGCTGAACTTTGATTTCCTCTCTATCCCATTGGATAGAGGTACGGTGTGCCTACATCTCACCCTTCCCAGACTCTACTTATAGCTTTGCTATTGGTGGGACTTCACTGGATATGATTGATTGATTGATTGTTAATAATTACATGTCAAATACTTTTACAAAAGTTATAATATCCAATAATCCAATAAGGTTCTTACACAAAAAGTGAGAAAAAAGAAAAATGATCCAGCTTTAGTAATAAAATAGTTCAAGGTTTTATTCATTAGGCCAAACGTAGTGGGCGATTATTTGGGGTGATTTCCGACGATAAGGGACACAAACACCGCCCCTAGTGATTTATGGGGTGATAGAGGGGGTGGGGTGGGGGTGGGGGGGGGGGATTTCTCTGTCACGCCCCCATCTTAGGGCTGGGCGTATGACTAACAGTTGGTACTACATTTGTAAATAAATCAGAGTTAGCGGATTAAAAGCGGAAGTCTTTATAATATGTGGATTTATAATATAATATTTACATTATTGAAAGACGGGATTTAAAAGTTTCCTGTTTAGTGTTTACAAAAGATTACTTTGTTTAATTACAAAACCACCATTCATTTAACTTTATGTTTAACAAAAAGATCCGAGCCATCTGATATCTTGAGCACTTCGTCATCCCAAGTCCTAATCTTGATTACCTGCAAAATGTTTAAAATACGTCAGCAACACTTGCTGGTGAATATGCTGACGCTAAAATATTTTTTTTTACTTGATCACCCCTCGAAACTACGTAGGTCTCGGCCCAACGTGGCTTAGAAATAGTCAAGCTTTAAAACAATACAATTATAAACTCAAGTCTCTACACTAAATACCTCAGCAAACACCGCAACGTTCGACATAGTTATGTACCTATTCGTATACACATGGTCATTACTTTCCGCAGGCAAGCGCAATATGACCAGGTGTGGTGTGCCCACCACATTTGTAAGGATCCAAACAATCGTACAATATAGCCTGAGGGCTAGCGCTTTTACTTTTGTTATAATGTTTTAGAGACACGTAGTCCCATGTAAACCTTTTCATTTAATACTTTTGACTCGATTAAACAAGTTTAAAAGTTTGGGGCGTATTCACCAGTTTAATTTGAATCAGCTTCGATACACTGTTCGAGGGTCTTTCCCTTTGCTATCTCGCACCTATAGTACGAGTATAACTTTTTGTTAGTTGGATATACAATCCGTCTTAACACCTTTAGTTTCTTTTATAATCGTTACCTCGATTATATTTTTCTTTACTTTAAAACCTTAGTTAAAAAGTATTTTTCCCCTTTCTTTTCTTTTATAAACTAAAAGTCTTTCTTTTAACTTATTTTTTCTATAAGATAACCTTTAGTTAAATCTTATTTTCTTTAAACCCTACGTTTCTTCTTCTCTAAGAAACATATACTTTTCTTTCCTTATTATTTAAGAATATTCATAGTCACTTAAATAATAATCTATAACAAAGATTTATATATAATCACATTGATATATATATATATATATATATATATATATATATATTCTTCCCTTTTCTTTCATATGTTATATTTTCTTTTGTTGATCGAGGTATCGACTATTTCCTTGACTTAGGGTTTTAAGCCTTTTCAATATTTTATTATTATTTTATTTAGGCATTAGGCCTACCTTTCTCGGCTTATAGAAACCCTATTTACTTGAGCGGCACTTCGACACCGCTTCGCTTTCTACACGTTCCTTGATCAACACTTTTGCATGATTATCGCGTTACGCCAAATCTGTCGTCGGGACGTCTCTTGGCGGCACCTTCTTTGGGAGAACGTCGTTGGAGTGTCGGTTTAGTGGCACGAGTTACGAGGAACGTCGATTTATTGGCATGAATATCGAGAAATATGGGTACGTTTTACGAGATGGTCGAGGGTACACTTCACGATGCTTTAGAGAGATGTTAGAGAGATGTATGTGTGTGAAATTTGGGTGTGAAATGGTTGAACCCGTAGCTTACTATTTATAGGCAAAACAGGGAGGGCATCGCGATACGCGATGGCCTTTGGCTCTAGCGTAGCGTATCGCGATGTAGGGTTATGAGTTGCCATATAGGCTTGCCACGTGGCAGACGCGATGCCACGTGGTGACACGTGGCGGACGTTGTGCCACGTGCCTTTCTTGTCAGACAACCCATCGCGATACGCGATGGGTTTCCTTCTGATCCATCGCGTATCGCGATGGGTCAGGAAACCAGATTTTTAAATTTAAACCCTAAGGTTTAGAATTTGATAGTTTTGATCCATTAACTTTTGAATTTGCTTCTTTTTAGTCCGAAACTTTCACGACGTTACATCCTCCCCACCTTGGAATAAATCTCGTCCTCTAGATTTCTTCTATAAAGAAAATGGGGGTATTTCTTTTTAATTTCGGATTCGAGTTCCCATGTATATTCGGGGCCTCTTCGTGATTCCCACTTCACTTTCACAATTTTCAATGTTCGTCTCTTTAACTTCTTTGTTTTTGAATCTTCTATTTGAATTGGTAGTTCTATGAATTTTAAGTTTTCATTTATTTCAACGTCTTTTAACGGCATCGTCAAAGATTCATCGGCTAAGTATTTACGCAGATTAGAGACGTGGAATAAATCGTGTATCCCTTGCATTTCCTCGGGTAGTCGCAAACGGTATGCAACAGTACCTATTCGTTCAAGTACCTCTAAAGGTCCAACGAATTGAGGACTTAACTTTCCTTTCTTAATGAAGCGAACAACGCCTTTCCATGGCGAGACTTTTAGAAGTACTTTGTCACCAACATTGAATTCTAACGGCTTTCGGCGGACATTGGCGTATCTCTTTTGGCGGTTACGTGCCGTCTTAAGTCGTTCTCGGATTTGTAGAAATTTGTCGGTGGTTTCTTGGACTATTTCGGGTCCAGACAATTGATTATCTCCAGTTTCAGACCAGCACATGGGCGTTCTACATTTTCGACCATATAACGCTTCGAACGGTGCGGCTTGAATACTCGTATGATAACTATTTATTGTACGAAAATTCTATTAGGGGTAGATGATCATCCCAACTTCCACCCAAGTCAATCACACAAGCGTGGAGCATGTCTTCAAGCGTTTGAATTGTCCTTTCGCTTTGCCCATTGGTTTGAGGATGATAGGCGGTGCTAAGGTTTAACTTTGTGCCTAACGCTTGTTGGAAGCTTTTCCAGAAATGAGACATAAAACGACTGTATCGATCAGAAATTATAGACAATGGTACTCCATGCAAAGCAACGATGTTGTTCACTTAGATACGCGCTAATCAATCCGTTAAGTATGATTCATTGATGGGTATGAAGTGTGCAGATTTTGTTACTCTATCCACAATGACCCAAATCTCATTATGTTGCTGAGTCGTTAGTTTTGTGATGAAATCCATGGTTATTAACTACCACTTCCAAACGGGAAGTTCAGGTTGTTGAAGCAATCCAGATGGCTTTTGGTGTTCAGCCTTCACTTTTAAACATGTTAAACATTTCGCAACATGCGAAGCAATGTCCTTTTTCATCTCATTCCACCAGTAGTTCAGTTTGAGATTTTGATACATTTTGTCACTACCGGGGTGCATCATGTACTTGGACTTGTGAGCTTTGCTCATGATCTTTTCACGCAAGTCCCCAACGATTGGTACCCAAATCCGGTTTCCCATTCTAAGGATACCATCGTCACCCTTGACTAGCGAGTCAATGGTGCCGTTACGTGTTTCGTCGGTGATCTTGTTTTCATTGATAACTTGGACTTGGGCGGATTTGATTTGTTCGATGAGATCAACTTGAAGTTCTAGTCTTAATGCTCGTACTCTTTTTGGTTTTTCATGTTCTTTACGACTTAGGGCATCGGCCACAACGTTAGCCTTCCTTTCGTGATAAACAATTTCACAGTCATAGTCATTTAACGTTTCCATCCAGCGCCTTTGACTCATGTTGAGTTCTTTTTGCTCGAAAATGTGTTTCAAACTTTTATGATCGGTAAACACGACAAACTTAACTCCATAGAGATAGTGCCTACATATCTTCAAAGCAAAGATTATGGCGCCTAACTCTAGATCGTGAGTGTGTAGTTCTTTTCGTGTACCTTGAGTTGACGAGAGGCGTAAGCGATCACTTTCTTGCGTTGCATTAGTACGCATCCTAATCCGGAATAGGACACATCACTAAATACTACAAAATCCTCGGTACCTTCTGGCAAGGCCAGTATAGGTGCTTGGGTGAGTTTCTGTTTGAGTATATCGAACGCCTCTTGTTGTTTAGTTCCCCATTCATACTTCACGTTCTTACGAGTTAACGAGGTTAGGGGAACTGCTATACGAGAGAAATTGAACCTTCGATAACAGCCGGCCAAACCTAAGAAACTTCGGATCTCGGTTGGTGAATTTGGGATCTCCCACTTAGAGATAGCTTCAAACTTTGCGGGATCAACTTGAATACCATTCACGTTTATGATATTCCCAAGAAATTGTACTTCGTGAAGCCAAAATTCGCAATTTGAGAACTTGGCGTACAATTTCTCGGTTCTAAGTAATTCAAGTAAGGTTCGGAGATGAGTTTCATGATCGTCCTTAGACTTAGAATAAATAAGTATGTCGTCGATGAGTACGATAACAAATTTATCAAAGTAAGGCTTACAGATTCGATTCATCATGTCCATGAACGCAGCTGGTGCATTAGTAGGTCCAAACGGCATGACCGTGAACTCATAATGTCCATACCTTGTTCGGAAAGCGGTTTTCGGAATATCCTCGGATTTGACTTTGAATTGGTGATAACCAGAATGAAGATCGATTTTAGAGAAATGGCTTGCGCCTTGCAGTTGGTCGAAAAGATCGTCGATTCGAGGAAGTGGATAACGGTTCTTGATTGTGACTTTGTTGAGAGCTCGGTAGTCGATACACATCCTCATGGATCCATCCTTCTTCTTGACAAAAAGAATTGGCGCTCCCCATAGCGACGAACTTGGTCGGATAAAACCCTTCTCGAGCAGCTCGTCCAATTATTTCTTGAGTTCTTTCATCTCAGTTGGAGCTAGACGGTACGGAGCCTTGGCGATTGGTGCGGTTCTAGGAATAAGATCGATGCTAAATTCGACTTCTCTATCGGGAGGAATACCGGGTAGTTCATCGGGAAAGATGTCGGAGAATTCGAAAACGATAGGTATGTCTTTTATTTCTTTGGGTTTGGATACATCGGTGATGTAGGCCATGAATGCTAAGCATCCTTGATTCAAACATTTGTTAGCCCGTATCATGGAGATTAGGCTAACTTGGCTAGTGTCTTTGTCCCCTTCAATTTGAAGGGTTCGTTTATCAGGGGCTCGAAGTTCAATGGTTTTTCTATTGCAAATGAAACGTGCATGGTTGTTGGATAACCAATCCATACCAAGTACAATGTCAAAACCAGTAAGAGTCATAGGCAACAATTGAATAGACAGAATGTAACCACCTAAAAGAATTTTTCCGTTTTCTAGTGCTTAGGAGATTTTAACTATTTCACCACTAGCGGTTTCGACGCTTAGAGTTTTATTAAGTTTCGTTAAAGGTTCGTTTAATAGACTACAAAAGCTATAATCTATAAAACTTAAATTCGAACCTGAATCGAACAAAACTCTAGCATACGTGTCGTTAACTAGGAACGTACCAGTGATGGTTTCCGGTATGTCAGTCGCTTTTCGGGCGTCAAGGATGAAGACCCTTGCATTGCCCTTTTTGGCTTCAATTTTCGGACCACTTCCTCCCGCACCACCATTTGCGGGTTTGTTCTTCAGACATTCAAAGCTGAGATGACCCATTTATTTACAGTTATAGCAAGTCATCGTCTTCTTCCGATAGTCGACGTTGCATGGCCAAGTCTGTGACATGAGTCGCAAACAGTTGTGGTAGAGGATGGAGTAAAACAACATTGCCCCTTGTGTTGTTTCTTGCAAGTCTTACATTGTGGGATGTTGGAATTAAACCCGGACCTGCGTTGATCAACAGTCTCGCCCTTGAATCGGGCGCTTCCTCCATTCCTCCTTTGGTCGTTGGTTGACACGACCTTCTTGTCTTCCTCCTTATTGCAGACAAGGCCACCCATCAGATAACCAGCTAACTTCATCGCGGAGTCGGCAGTTTGTGGGAGGTGTGACCTCACTATGTCGCGGATTTCCCGCGGAAGTCCCCATATGTAGCGAGTAACTTTGCTGGACTCAGGGTAACCAGTTGGGGAACGAGGCGACAGTATTCGTGGAATTTGGTGTTATATTCACGGAGGTTAGTTCCTACGACCTTATGATTAAGAAATTTAGTTTGGATTTGGTAGGTTTCATGCATTGGACAAAATTTTGCCATCATCATTTCCTTGAATTCTTCCCACGATAAGTTGTACAACATCTGTCGGCCTTTGCTTAAGATCAGCGTATTCCACCATTCTAATGCTTCGCCCTTAAACATTTGGGCAGAGTATTGTATCTTTTCTTGATCGGAGCACTTGCTTATAATCACGATTGACTCCATTTCCTTGAGCCATCTTACGGTCGTAATGGCACCTTTGTCGCCATAGAACTCCTTTGGTCCAAAATACTTGAAGTCTTTAAAGGAACAACTATCGGTTTTCATTTTCTTAAACTTTTTCTTAACATTAGCCTCAACATTAGACTCGTGAACACTCTCTTCAACATGGGATGGTTTTGGACGGACTTGACGGACTTACGAGAGGGTTCAACAGATTGGGAGTGCCTAGTTTGCCTAGATTGAAATCTAGCTTCAGTTTCAACCCTAACGGCTTCTTTTATCATTTGCTGAATTTGTTTCATGTATTTATCGGGAGTTTTTTCTTGTTCTTTCTCGTGATCTTTCCCTTTTTTTCCTTTATCGGCTTCTTTTCGAGAAGCTTCAACGTTATTACTTTGTTGGGACATTTTCTTTTCTTTTTCAATGTTTTCTTTTAACTGAAATTTAACAACTTTCTTTTCTTAAAACACGCATTTTATTTATTTCACAAATATATATATCATAGAATGATATATATTTATTTATATATCGTTTACTCGATATATATATATATATATATATATATATATATATATATATATATATATATGCACCTATCCTTATTCATAGAACGTTTCAACGTTCTTTAGTACACATATTATACATAATATCAAAGTTACATAAACTCAAACAACTCTCACAATACTACACTCATCTCCCTTCATCTCTTTAATCATTGATAAACTTTTTCACCATTTTTTTCATTTTGTTACATTTTCGTAGAAGTTTCTCTCCCATCTTATTTTTATTCTTTCCACCCACTGCTATTTTTTTCCTTAAGTCATCGGTTTCATGCAAGGCTAGGTCCAAATGCTCCTCTTGTGATTGAGGGATCTCATTTGGGTATCCATACTTTGGCGGCAGATCGCGGTACCCCATCATAACTACATCATAGTGGTTCTTCGGGTATGGGTATGGCGACGCTGTCAGATCAGACGAGTAATTGAAGAAAGCTTCGATCGCTTCATTTTGTTCGCGGATTTCATTTGCTTGTTCCTCAGTTGTTGGGATCGTGCCTTGGTATGGTGGGAAACTTGATGACGATTTGTTCTTGAGTTCATCGAGGTATTTTATGTAAGGATCAACAGAGCCATAACTCAAGTTCTTGTGGAAGAATGGTTGTGCACATCCTTGTCTAGGCGGGCAATCATATTCGGAGGGTTCTTCCGTTGGGGTTGTCTCTTCTTCGGGTTCTTCCTCATGTTCCTCCTCGGGTTCTTCTTCGGATTCCTCTTCTTCTTCAGAGTTCGTCTCTTCCATCAGCTTCGCAGTTTCGTGCACCATTGGGTGTACACGGAAACTCTCATACGACATCATCACACTCATTCTTGGCTTTTGGGGTGATAATACACATCATCGTGAGTAGATGTTCCGGTATGCCACCTCCTTTGATCGGAATGACATTGCATCCAATCAGACGAGTCAGATTCTGGGTCCTCCTTTATTTGTTTGTTTGCGAGGAAGGTGTAGGTCTGATGAGGATTTGGCGGTCGATATGTTGGGATTTCGGACGGATAGTATGTTGGAACTTCGGATGGATGGTATGTAGGTACATCAGACGGATGGTACATTGGTATACTAGATGGGTGGTAGCTTGAGTGTCTTGGGGGATCATTTCTTTGCATTGGCGGATCATCGGGTATGTTGATCGGCAGTTGCTCGGTTCCAGGGAAGTACATTGGTTTGGTTTGGTCAATTGGATTGTCTTGATTGAAGAACGCCTCATAGTAATACTCACTCATGTTGTCCTTGGGTAAGGGTTCGGGAATTCCAGCCTTTATTGCGTCTCTAATAAATCCACTCATTATCTTCTTGAATGACATCTATGGATTGGCTGGTTTAGATTGAAGAGGAAAAGAAAAGGTTTACCAGCCTATATTATCCCCCCCCCCCCCATTTAATTTAAACAAGTAAATACAATTATTTCCTATTTACTTGGATCGAAGCTTGGGTATTATTATTAATACCTAATTCGCTAAAATCGATGGCTCTGATACCAACCTGTCACACCCTCATGTTAGGGCTGGGCGTATGACTAACAGTTCTTACCACATTTGTAAATAAATCAGATTTTGCGGATTAAAAGCGGAAGTCTTTATAATATGTGGATTTATAATATAATATTTACATTATCAAAAGATGGGATTTAAAAATTTTACGTTTAGTGCTTACAAAAGATTAGTTTGTTTAATTACAAAACCACCATTCATTTAACTTTATGTTTAACAAAAAGATCCGAGCCATCGGATTTCTTGAGCACTTCGTCATTCCAAGTCCTAATCTAGATTACCTGCAAAATGTTTAGAAAATACGTCAGCAACACATGCTGGTGAATATGCTGATGCTAAAATATTTTCATTTACTTGGTCACCCCTCGAGACTACGTAGGTCTCGGCCCAACGTGGCTAAGAAATAGTCAAGCTTTAAAACAATACAATTATAAACTCAAGTCTTTACACTAAATACCTCAGCAAACAGCGCAACGTTCGACATAGTTCTGTACCTATTCGTATACACATGGTCATTACTTCCCGCAAGCAAGCGCAATATGACCAGGTGTGGTGTGCCAACCACATATGTAAGGATCCAGACAAACGTACATGATAGCCTGAGGGCTAGCGCTTTTAGTTTTGTTTATAATATTTTAGAGACAAGTAGTCCCATTTAAACCTTTTCATTTAATACTTTTGACTCGATTAAACAAGTTTAAAAGTTTGGGGCGTATTTACTTTTTTTATTTGGATCAGCTTCAATACACTGTCCGAGGGTCTTTCCCTTTGCTATCTCGCACCTATTGTACGTGTATAACTTTTTGTTAGTCGGATATACAATCCGGCTTAAGACTTTTAGTCTTTTTTATAATCGTTACCTCGATTATATTTTTCTTTACTTTAAAACCTTAGTTAAAAAGTATTTTTTTCCCTTTCTTTTTCTTTTATAAATTAAAAGTCTTTCTTTTAACTTATTTTCTTTCATAAGATAACCTTTAGTGTGTGTGTATATATATATATATTCTTTTCTTTTCTTTCCTTTGTTATATTTTCTTTTATTGATCGAGGTATCGAGTATTTCCTCGACTTAGGGCTTTAAGCCTTTTCAATATTTTATTATTATTTTATTTGGGCATTATGCTTACCTTTCTTGGCTTATAGAAACCTATTTACTTGAGCTGCACTTCGACGCCGCTCGCTTTCTCCACATTCCTTGATCGGCACTTTTGCACGATTATCGAGTTACGCCAAATCTTCGTTTCTTGATCGACACGTACTTTGAGGCAATGTCGTCGGGACGTCTCTTGGCAACACCTTCTTTGGGAGTACGTCGTTGGAGTGTCGGTTTAGTGTCACGAGTTACGAGGAACGTCAGTTTATTGGCACGAATATCAAGAAATATGGGTACGTTTTACGAGATGGTCGAGGGTACACTTCACGATGCTTTAGAGAGATGTATGTGTGTGAAATTTGGGTATGAAATGGTTGAACCCGTAGCTTACTATTTTATAGGCGAAACAGGGAGGGCATCGCGATACGCGATGGCCCTTTGGCTCTGGCGTCGCGTATCGTGATGTAGGGTTATGAGTTGCTATATAGGCTTGCCACGTAGCGACACGTGGCAGACGTGATGCCACGTGGCGGACTTTCTGATCCGTCGCGTATTGCGATTGGTCAGGAAGCCATAATTTTTAATTTAAACCCTAAGGTTTAGAATTTGACAGTTTTGGTCCTTTAACTTTTGAATTTGCCTCTATTTAATCCGAAACTTTCACGATGTTACATTCTCGCCGTATTGTTGATTTAAATATTAATATTTCAAAAATTGGACTGTTCCCAACGGTAAATTTTAAAAAAATAAATTAAAAACTTAATGTGAATATCAAATCAATTTAATCATTTTCACCATATTATATACAAACTCAAATATAAATACCAAACCAATTCAACCATTTTCACCATTTCATACTTTCTCAAAATGGATTCCTCGGATTGTCCGAACTCTTCCGACATTTGGGATCAAGTAATTGAGGAGACTTAGAAAATTCGTAAGATGCAACAACGAGCGTTGGAGGAGGGGGAAGAGGTCATGAGCGCAATGCGGGCCGTCGCCAATAAGATAGTGTCTGGCTCTACTAGCTATTCGTCGCAACGTAGGCGATCGTATTTCCTTCGGGATCTTATTGAAGCGAACGATTGTTTGATGAAGGAATACTTCAACGACAAACCTACATTTAATGACAATACGTTTCAACATCGTTTTCGGATGTCTAGGCGTTTATTTTTTGCGCATCGTGGGAGATTTGGAGCGGAAGTATACGCATTTTTAACAAAAACCAGACGCAAGAGGATATTTAGGATTCACCGCCATCCAAAAGTGTAGTTCGGCTCTACGTATCCTCGCATACGGCTACACGACTGACATCAACGACGAGTATTTAAAGATGGCTGAGAAAACGGTGCGAGACTCGTTGGAGCATTTTTGCATAGGTAAAACTAAAATTGTTTATATTAATTATTGTTTTTAATACAAATATTTTTTATCAATTTATTTGAATAGGAATAATACAATTATACGCTGGTCGTTATTTGAGGATTCCAACTTCAAATGACCTAACTCGCATATACGATGTACACGAAACCAAACCTTCTTTTCCCGACATGATCGGGAGTATAGATTGCATGCATTGAGAGTGAGCCAACTGTCCAACCGCATGGTGATGTCAATACACTCGTGGTGACTATGGAGTACCAACGGTTAGTCTTCAAGTCATTTGTTCACACGGCCTTTGGATTTGGTCGGCCTACTTTGGCTCTGCCGGGTCCAACAACGACATAAAAGTTCTCAACGTGTAGCCCGTTCTAGAGTATTACATCAGCCGTAGCATACCGGTATTACCGTTTTATGCCAACGGTACCTTCTATCGTCACAGATACTATTTGAGAGATGGGATATATCCGGAGTACTCGATCATCGTCAAAACGATTCAAGACCCGATCAAAGAAAAAATAGAATACCTTAAGAAGCAAAAGTCCGCGCGAAAGGATATCGAGAGTTGTTTCGAGGTTCTAAAAAAACGTTGGCATTATGTGAAAAATCCATGTCGTTTATGGTCGATTGCAAAAATGAGCGATGCCATGTATACGTGTATCATATTGCATAATATGATTTTAGAAGATAAGAGTAGAGCAATATGCCATCACTATATACCAGGGATCGTTCCACAACAATTCCCTGAACCAACCGAAGAGCAACGAACGCAAATCATTCACGAGCTCACATCAAGTGAGATACATAACCAACTTAAGGCGGATTTGGTTCAACACATGTGTGATAATCGTTCCGTTGAAGTCGAATACAAGGAGGAGAATGAAGACGAAGATGAAGATGAGGAGAAGGACGAAGATGAAGACGAGGAGGACGAATAGATTAGTATTTTTATATGTATTTTTTATTTTATTTTTTGGTGTGTTTTTTATTTTGATTATAATTTATTTTTCTTTTATTTAACTAATTTAATAAATTTTAATAACTTAAAGGGTTTTTATTTGTTTAGTTTAATTACAAAAATAAAATAATAAAATAATAGTGACGTAACAAAGGAGGGGTTATAACACCATTACACCCCAAAAACAAAGTCCTACCATTAGCTGACCGGGCGGCACGTGTCCGAATTCGCTCCGATTTGTAGCCCCTCCACTACACATAGCCTTATAGTTTTGGTTATGTAGGCCATTTAATAAAAATCATTTGATGGTTTTTGTTGCTACGTATATCCTTATGTCTAAGATCTACAAAATATATATTAAGATGGGTTGAGCTCAAATTTGAAGTCGTTAAGCATTTGCAAGTAAAAGCGACTCATTCAGCTTCAAGCTCAAGCTGAAGTTGGCTCGGTTCTGCTTGCTCTTTAAGCAGCCATAGTGGACCTATCATTCATAAGTTAAAGATCCAAAGATGCAATCCCTCCCCCTTACACAAACCGCATTGGGTTTTTCAGTTACGTACTGATCTTCATTTTTGCTGCTTGTGCATCTAAATCTTGGTTATTTATTTAAGCTAATATGATATTAAATGAGGCATTTGTTGGTGGGGCGGATGGGTTTGCTAATGTTTTGACCTGATACCCTTGTCATCGTTAATTCGTTATGGTGTGACTTTTTCTGTAAAAGTGGTTGCGCAAAGATGCACTTAAATTTAGTAGTCAACTGATCTAGTTGTGTTTGTTTTTGGATTTTGTATACACGTCTTTTACGTGTAATGTTTAATTTTTTTGGAGAGACATACTGATGATGAACTTGTTTTTGTTGACTGATTTTCTAGTTGCTAGCAAAAGATTTATCAATTGAATGAGCGGATTCATTTTTCAGTTTTCACTTGACATGGGAATATGAGGAAATAATAATTAGACGGATGAAAGCAGTTAGAAATTGTTCAATCACAAGTCAATCAAGACAATCCCAACTACAATATATATATATGTTCTCGCCAACTACTCGGTTGGGAGAGGGTGGTTGTGTTGCCCGTGTCCCGGTATGTCACATAAGTTGGGTTTACACGTGCATAAATAGGTCTTAAACTTCGTAATAATATTAACGCAACGGAAATATCATTATTATAAGTTTGTCTGTGGTTAAAAAACCAATAAAAGTACTGAAACAAACATAATAGCTAATCTAGACTTGGATGCCACTAGCCTTCTGGATAAGCCGCAGTGCTTCAGCATTCCTTGTTCCTTTGAACTTAACCTGCTAACTTGATGGGCATACAAAACATAAGCTGTAAGTTGAGTGGGTTCTAGCTTTACCACTGACACATATTATAAATAATTATAATATCATTGCCGTGCTTAAGCACAAACACTAACAAACCTGAACAAGCATAAAGCAAAATAGTCAAATCAACTACCTATACTGAACTGTCCTCGTGTAATTGCAATAACTGACGCACGCCACAAAGGCGATGTCATCTAGTGCTCATACATGGAGCCCATCTAGTACCCATACAACAGGATCTAATTGCATACCCATACGATGGGGTCTAATTCAGTACCCATGCAATAGGGTCTAACAGTGTACCAATACAACGGGGACCAATTGACTAAAACTTGACTACAAAAATGATGGTTAACTTACCGTTAATTTACTTGACACATAACATATGCATACCAGCACTAAAACATATTTTAAATATACAAAAAGGGTGTTCTAATAACTCACCAGTATCTTGTTGCATTCGAAATTAAAAGTAATTCCCTTCCTTAACTGAGCATAGCTAACTGTTAAATAACTAATCGTTGATTAATTATTCTATAACTTAATTATACTTAATTAAGCTAATGGGTGTAAACCCCATTAAATGTTTTTGAGAGCAAGATCACTCTTAGATCCGGCAATGATAGTGCCACTTATATGGATAAATCCATTAGACATCCAAGTGGTCAAGACGGTCTTATTGATCCATGTCATCCAGTTTACTCGATATAATCATTTATCTCGGGCATGGATCCACATCTTGACAATTCCCGTTCGGTGAGTATTAGTGTGGAGAAGGGTCAAGAGGTTTCGAGCTCTCGAGTAATGGTGAAGTGTGTTAGAGAAAGGAGTGGTGGAAAGCGCAAGTTTGAGAAGGTTCGTGGAGTTAGAAAGAAGAAGACCAAGGTTGACGAATGGTCGGATTGCGATTAGGTATCCTTGAGGGCATTGGAGTTCTACCGAGGTGGAGGAAGCTCGACTCGGTCCGCCACGTGATTCGCATATCATGGGTTCTTGAGTGAAAACTCAAGTGTAGAGTTTGTAGATTTTCCTTCATTTTATTTTTATTTTCTTTGAGTCATTAACACTAGACTTTGTAGTTTGGTTGCGTCGTCGAGTCGTTTTAAGGAATCATCACCATCATGGAGAGAGGAATTTACGAGAATTCAAGAGATGCCAGGTAAGTTTCACACGTAAAAATGACATAAAATGGGCATAACAAAGACTTGGTAATTTTCTTGAAATTTTTCTAAGGCAAATAGGGGCAAAAATCGTCAAAACTTTCTGTTAAAAACACCCGTCGTGCCGTTCGACGAAGTACTTAGACCCCCCCCCCCCCCCGCGTGCGCGACGCGGGGATGTGAGGTAAGTGAGGAGTCGCGCGGCGCGGCCAGGAGCCCATCTCTGGTCGCGCAGCGCGGCCATGGGTGCACAGGCCATATTTTTTATATTATTTTTTGATTATTTCTTGTTATTCCTTGTTTTAACATTCAGGTGTGATTCTTTGTGTATATTTCTTGTATTTTGAGTCATGTTATAAGGTCTAGTTGTTCGAGTCTTGTTTAAGTTTATCGAGTCACTAACGTAGTTTTTGTAGTTCGACTTTGTTTTCACGTTTTTAAGTTTTGCTAGTTTGAAAGATTGAATGAGCTAGAGAAACGATCCCCAAGGAAGAATTTAATGAAAAAGACAAGTGTGGGGATGATGTAGTAGTGGAGCCGTATACTTCATGCTTATTTATTTGCTCCTGATTATTATATTTTATATATTTATTGGTGAAACACTTTGATTGCATAATATCTATCATTATGATAAGATACATTTTATATATGTTTGTTTTGTTTTGCCGCTTACATTCTTGTGCGAGAGAAGGAGGTACTGTTTAATGAGCACATTCGTAGTTGGAGGGCATTCATGGAACAAGACTCTAGCATCATTCATGCGCATATTACCAGCTAAGTATTTTCCATTATCTAGCTTATTATTATTATTATTATTATATATTTTACTTTTGTTTTTTTATTTTTAGGTTTTTAGTTTTTTTTAGTCAAATTTATTTTTTATTTTATTTTAGTCGTACTTATCCTTGCATTGAGGACAATGCAAAATTTAAGTGTGGGGATATGATATTTGAGTCATAGTTTAATTCTAACTTTAAAAAAAATTAAAAAATAAAAAAAAATATTAAAAAAAAAGAACAATTTTTTTTGAAAAATGTTTTAAAAAAATGTCCCTTAAATCTAGTTTTTTGCGTTAAAATGGAGATGATTATACTTATCAAAAATTGGTTTTTCAAACTACTAATAATATGAGATAATATAAAAGAAAACACACTTAACTTTAGATGTGTCGATAGGCTCAGCCTTTAGAATGAAAGGGCAATTTGATAAAATGGTTAAAACGGAAATCTTTTGTGGGTAAAGCGTTTTGTCCGTGGAAGATAAGTAATGAAAGGTCGGGCCATACTCAAACCTCAATTCTTGGTATGAAAAGTGGAAATATTATAAAGTTTGAAAATTTGAATACTTATCATATGATGCTTGGGTAGTTTTAACGTTAGTGTATACCGTGTAGCCTGTGATATAAATCTTAAACTGCTAGTCTTAGTGTTTTACATCTCATTGGCGTATGGTTTTATAACCTTAAATCTTATATTGATGGGATGCCCCGGGTCCGGAGACTATGGGTCTGTATGTAGTCTATTCATTTGGGTATTCACAATTCCTAAGTGGGGTTGTGAACATTTAAAATAAATCAAAAAGAGCAAACCCGTAGACTTCTGCCACATAAGTCAATAAACATGATCACAAAGTACAAAAGTACAAATACACTACTGACTTGATCATCTACGTTGTTAGCCATGTGGGGTCCTCTTGTTCGCGTCTCATTACCAGTAAGAAATTGACCACAAAGGACACGCTACATGTAAGCCATATAGATGAAATTTTGCAAACTCACATATGGTGATGGTTCGGTGTATTGCTTGATAACGGGGGTATGTCATGTTGTGGGGAACACTAGCTATTAATTAATTATACCTTAATCGTATCTAATGGCTACTTGGTAGACTTTGATGCTTAAGCTTAGGTGGATAAACAATACCCTTGATCGTCTTAACTATTCATGAAAAAAAATAGAGCAACAAAAGTTTTAAATCTGCTAATTTTGAGGTTTAAGTCAAGTTGGGGTGGTCTGATCCGGTAAAAGCTGAAAATAAGCGGGTCTTAATTGTGTAAACCACTGAGTAATATTATTGTCGGGTCTTATTTGTCCCAGTAAAGATTAAGGCATGGGTTTAAGTGGACAACAATATCAGTGGTCGCGGTTTTTGCGGAGCTTTAGAAATTAACCTATATGTTTTTAAGACTGAATTTTCCGATTCTGATCCAACTGCATCAAACTTTTTCAGGGACGAAAAAATAATAAGTGTGGGGATATTTGATATAATGCTAAATATTTATGTTTCACGTGTCTATTTTATTTAATATTTAATAATTTCTGTTCGTTTTTAGTCGTGATTTGCATACTACTAACACTTTTGTGTTTCGTAGGTTCTGGAAGTTGATCGTGATCGGAAATGGCGAAAAACGAGTTAAAAAGAGCCAAAACGTAGATCCGGAACGCGTCAGGAAGGAACCGACAGAGAACCGATCAGACCGGGCCGGTCTAACCGGCCCCCTATTTTGACACGCCACGCCGAGCGGCCTCAGAAGCCTTTATGGCCGCTCGGCGCCTAGGCACAGCTAATGGATTTTTTAGTTCGTTTTCATTAACTATTTGGGCCCTATTTTCAGTATTTAAACATCCCTAACTTTAACCTGAACATACCCTATTGCCACCAGACGAATTTGGAGTTTTTGAGAGCTATCATTCGAGTTTCATGGAGGTTTGGAAGGCACGAGAACAACCGGTGAAGTGTTGGACATTCAAGATCGATGACTACGAGTTTTATCGCCTTATCTTTCGTTCTTTATATTTTCACCATGTTTTTAGTTTTATTTGCTTTGTTCGATTTAGACTATACGATGCTAGGCTAAACTTCATTAACTACCTAGGTCGTGATGAACCTTTGTTCGGTTTGATTTTAATTGGGATTTGTTTCGTTATGGACTTTATGTTCTAAGTAAACTGTTGAGTTTGAATTGATTGATGCGTATGATTTCTGTAACATCCCGTTTTCTAGTTTCGGATAATAAAATGAGATTTATTATGAGTCCGGCTTGTGTTGGGTTAAATGGATGTGGGTTATGGACTTGGGTTATGTAGGAAAGAGGAAAAGATCATGGGCTTAAGCCCATGATCCATAATTATATAAACCATTAATCACCTATTTAATTCATTTTACACACATTCCATACACCTCCCAAAACACACACTTAAGCTCTCTCTCTAGCCGAAATCACCAAGGAAAACCGATCCCGATCCAAGGTAATGATAGTATGATATTGTATGAGCTTAAACCCGTTAGATATGGTCACGAAACGACGAGCCGACACCGTTAAACCATTTAAGTCACGAGGTCTGGATGGAATCGGGTATAAACCGAACCTAAGATGAGCTTAGGGATCACCCTAGCTCAGATCTGGATCGAACGGGATGAAAATCGGTGAAAAACGAGTTAAAACTCGTTTTTCCGGCGAATCCGCGGTTTTCAGGCGACGGCGCCGGAAAGGTGGCTCCGAAAAAGGTAATACGAGGAAGGGAATGTCAGAGAATTTTTATGACATTCTCTGACCTAACCCTAGTTCGCTAACGGGAAGTTAACGAACTAGAGGTGATTCGCTAGCTGATTCGCCTAAGGGAGCATAACGACCTAGCTTCAGTTCGTGTTCAATTCGTTAAGGGGAAAAGATAACGAATCACCCTTGATTCGTGATAGTCAGTTCGTTAAAGGAGATAACGAATTAGAAGGACCAATTCGTTACGCGGACTGATTCGTTATATGGACTGATTCATCAAAAGGACCAGTTCGTTAAAAGGTCCAATTCGTTTAATAACCAGTTCTTTAAAGGGTTCAATTCGTTACAAGGACCAGTTCACTAAGATAAGCCAATTCGTTAAGAGCAATGTAACGAACTAGAAGTTTAACAAAAGGACATAATGGTTCCTGAGCTTAGAAAAAGAATGATTTAATTACAAAGAAGCCCTTGAACTTTTGAGTTAGCAAATTAAATAATTATTCAAAATTCTAATGGAAAATATGATAAGACAGTTAATGGAAATAAATTTTTTCCAAGATGACCTGGCAGCTCGACCCCAGCCAGGGGCTCTGCCCCTTGGACCCTGCTAGGGGTTGCCGCCCCTAGAACCCCGCTGCCCCCGGAACACCGTTCGTTGAGGGTTATAACTAGACTAGAAACGCGATGTGAGTAGTGATAGTTAATTGATATGTGTAATTGTTATACAGTTAGTCGAGCACAGCTAAGGAAAGGAATAACAATAATCGGTGAACGTAATCGAGTTCAGGTGAGTTTCTAGCCCCACTTCCTTGTTATGTTTTTGGGGCTGTGTGCATACTCGATGTGATAGTTAATAGACTTACCTTAGGTGGTAATTGTATGCCTTGTATGATTTATGTATGATGATTGCT
The DNA here is from genome assembly GCF_021521415.1 of Bidens hawaiensis. Lineage (NCBI taxonomy): Eukaryota > Viridiplantae > Streptophyta > Magnoliopsida > Asterales > Asteraceae > Bidens > Bidens hawaiensis. The sequence goes on from NW_027494735.1 coordinate 90,957, forward strand.
TGACAGTGCGTGAACGATCTTCGGATATTGCATGTGCCATCAGGTGGTAGTTAAAGGTATGGTTGATATGTATGATGTATGAATATGTATGTATGAATATATATGATGTATGAACAATGTATGTATGATGTGTTTATGTACGTGAACGCTCTTAGGAGATTGCACATAGTGTCGAGAAAAGTATGTAAGGATAGGTATGGTACAATGGTAGGAAATAAATGGACCAGACCCTAATAATATCTGTGAGGATAGGGACCAGACCCTTATAATATCTGTGAGGATAGAGACCAGAACCTTATAATATCTGTGATGGTATGGACCGGACCCTAATAATATCTGTGATGGTAGGGACCAGACCCTAATAATATATGTGATGTTGGAGACCAGACCATTATAATATCTGTGAAGTTATAGGGCGGAAGGCTCTTTAATAGTATGGATAGATATGTATGTAAAGTAGAGTATGAATAAAGACACACCTCCGGGCACGTGTGCAAGTATGAGAACAGATTGTATGTTGTATGATTAACTAGAACTGAGCTGACTTTTAGTATGCACACAGGTGAGTAGACTGAGGCAGCTCGCATGAGGGGAAGCACATGGCATGAACTTGAAGAAGCTGGCATCTCAAGAAATGTAATGTTATTTTAAAGACAATATTTTATGTTTAAATGTTTTGAATGCCTGTTGAGGAAAGAATGGATGATTATGTAATGTTATGGTTTGAATGTTTTAATATTCCGTGAATATTTTTATTAACTCTGATGTTATGAACTGTGTTTATGAGTAAATCCAACGTCAAAAGTAGGGAACCGGTAACGGGGCCTTACAAATTGGTATCAGAGCAAAGTTCGAGAGATTTAAGCATCCTACATGCTTAGCCTCGAACAGAGAATGGGATAAAAGTAAGAAAAGAAAGAATATGCCAGTACGAGAATGCCATGTGTCAGTCAAGAAAGCTAAGTGAAGGTAAAGTATGTGATTGATTTCACATGTAAAATAGAATAATATATGAATGCTAGCTTAATTGCTAGGGATAGGAGTATATGATGATATGAACCGTTTGATTGTTTAACTATTAGAAATAAAACTAGCACAAATAGACTCATAAGAGGTAGTGTATAGGACACGAAAAGTAACGTGAGCAACTAATCACAGCTGGCCACTGTTATTACATGTTATCCTTGTGTAGGTTCCCAGCCGGATCTACACAGGAGTATCTCGTATCACGAGGGTGCGGAATCCCCACGTATAAGATACGAGTATTGAGACAATAAACACCTTGAATTTAAACAAACACACAAGTATATATGATAATACTTGTTATATTGCAAGGCGTAATAACCAAAGAAACAAACACGTGACTCAGAGAATCACACAAAACAACCGTTCCAAGTTATGTCAAGGAAGCCGAAGTTAGGAATATATATATCACGACAACTTCGCCTAACATGCTAGGTGAAGTTGTCTTAACTTCGCTTCTTTCCCAAGTTCGCTTAAACACAAACCAAACGTAACACGTTCAAAACAAAACGAACAATTTAAACGATTACAGACACAAATAAACACGACATACTGAACTACTGGCATCATGTATCAACAGACTCCTCCTTGGCAGTAGCTTCGTATCTCTATCTTCTTTCTCGTGTATTGTAATCCAAAAATCTCGTACCCATTGTCTTCAAGCATGAATTCCCTGTCTCACACAGACAGAGACCACTCTCTGGTACTAATTAGCTTCATCCTTCCACGCAGGGATATAGAAAATCTTCTTATCATTAAGTACCTGTAAATCAACTTGAGACAAATTAACCAAGTGCATTGGATCATACACTCTTAGGATCTCCTATTCATCCTCATCTTCCATCACGGCTTCAGTAGTCTGGCAGTCAACATACCACCACTTGAGATCCTTCAACACATCCTTGGGCATTATCTGCATCGGAACCTCCTTCAAACATCGAATCAGTTGTATTTCATCACCATCCAGGGCTTACCATCAGCCCTCATGCCTCATTCCTTGTCCTCGACCAACTTTACTTTCTGAGGTTTCAACAACTCAAACTTTTTCTCTTTCACACTTTCCTTCCACACAATCTTTCCAGCCCATCTCGCAAAGTTGTAATCACTTCGATTAATCAATCTTAAATATGCCAAATCTTTCACCTCACACTCAGGCAAGGTGTTGAGCGATCTCAAAGCTTTCTTGAAGTACTGAACCCCATCATATCGCTTTATCACAAACAATTTCAGCTGTTCATCATACAGCCAACAGATAATACCTTTCTTTTATTCAGCATAGCCCTTGATACTGTAACTTTTCTTGAACATTGTTGGAACTGCAGGTTTCTTACTCTTGAAGAACCATTGCGCACAACCTTCTTTCCATCTTGGCTGTTCTTCCCACTCAGAGTCACCCGACATATTTTCATCTTGACCCAACTTCACCTCATCAACACTTGGAATATCATGCTCTACACCATCATCAACTATCTCTCCTTCTTCCAAATCACTCTAAATCTCTATCTGTTCCCCAATCTTTTCAATCTCACTAGCCGTCAATACATCATCAACTAAATCATCATCATCATTATTTCCCATCACTTCCTCATCATCTACAACCACCACATTCTCACCACCTGTACTGCCTGACGGACCGACAGACTCCCCCTGAGATGTGGAAGTCCCAAGATTTTGTTCAGTTCTTGGCAACTCACCACCTGCATCTTTCGATGCATTGGGATCATCGTCTCTATCTTGCCTCTTCTTTGTCCTCAGCTCATCACCCTTGCAACTATACTCCCCCTGAGATGCTAAGAACTCTTTCAGCTTGTCAAACAACTTACCATGTTCAACCAGAAGTGCAGTCTGAAGTTGATTCTCTGCCACCAAACGATTAATAGCTTGAGTTTGAATAACATTTACCCTCGATTGTTCTGCAATTACCCTTTCAAGAGCCGCAATTCTCTCAGAATCAGACAGAGTAGCATCAAAGTCAAACCGCATATGAGATATATCTTGAGCATAAGGCGGTGGAATCCCCAAACTAGCCGGAATATCAGATGTAGGCTGAATAGTAACCGTGGGTGGCATAGAGATGGGTAACCCAGCAGTCGCTACTAGCGTCGACTCAACAAATCTAGCGACCACCTCTGATGGAGTAAGAGTAGGAGGCGGTAAAGAAACAATCTCCGATGCTGTAAACTGGAACGTGGTTGGAGGAATACCAAAGGATGATGATACAGACACCAAGGGTACACTGGAGGTGACTGGTAAAGTAACTGCAGAAGAGACCGGTAACATAGACATACCCGATAATGATGGTGGAGTAAAATGAACAACCCTTGAACTTTCTCCAACCTTAGAACTTTCACCAACCTTTGCCTTCTTTGATCTTCGTACCAAATGATACAAATCCTCCTCAAAATCTGATTCACTATCATCTGAGTCTTTCTTTCGTTTGCCATGAATTTGCAAGAATTTGTTGTGCTTCGACTATATCGTCAGTGGAGGAATCAGAGACAGTTCCCTCAGAGTCCGCCACAGATGTATCGACCATGGAAACATTTACACCAGACACTGTTGCCGTTGAGGTTGGTAGTTCAATAGGATCTACCGTACCCATATCAAAGAAATCATTCCCACCAAAGGCAACATCAAGATCTACTTTTTCTTCTGGAGCTACCATAGGGTCAACAAGAGGTGCATGTTGTACCACCGGAGGTTGACCGACAGGAGGTGGTAGTTGAACCACAGGAGGTGGTTGAGGGATATCGGCATGTTGTGGTGTCGGATCAAGAAACTTATCTTCCGGAGGAGCAACATAATCAGGATTCAATAGGTACCCAAACAGGACGGTGTGTCGTGGGCGTAGCTCCTCCTTACTACGTGCACTAGAAGATCGACATTGAGCAAAAATTCTCTTAGAAACACTCTCTACATAAGAAATAGGACGTTGTTGTGGCAGATTGGGAGCTACATGATTGAGGATCATCTGTAAAAATCTCGGGTACATCAAAAATCTTTCTCGAGCCACCGCGTGACTCTGACGATCGATCTCATAAAAAAACATCTGACTAAAGCTGTAAGGCTTGTTGTAAGTCAACGCAGTCATCGCCGATTGCATTGTTGCACCCATACCATCTGTACCAGCTTTGCGACTTGACATGCACACAATCAGCACGTGCGTAAGGAACCGCCACTGATCTAACAGAAACCCCTTTCTCCTCTGTGAGTCCCCCAACGGACTTGAGTACCCCATACGCAGAAACGCACCATCTCTGAACGTAGCCGGAAACTCAGTACGGTCCTCAGTTGTCTCAACCCCGAACTGTAATGCTTCCCGGATCTGATTAGCGGAGAACTGTACCACTTGGTTATTGACAGTGGCACGCATAACTGGAGGCTCAACCCTACAGTCGTATTCAACGGTTCTCCAAAAGTCTTCAATATTTGGTCGTGAAATCGGAAGAGTAGTAGTAATGGCATGAAAAATACGTGAGCGTATGAGGAACGAAATGATCTCACGAAAGTCCTCAATTCCACGAGCATCTGGATCCAAGGTGATATACATGTTGTGACCCAAAAAAAACTGTCTCCTATCATCTCCACCCTCATCACCACCACGCCACCAGCACCTGCCACAGCTGCCATATCTACACAAAAAACGAGCTAAGTTAGACAAAAGTATGGCAACAGTTAACAACTTTGCTAACTTTGTGTTAGGCGAAGTTGTGGAAGCAGCGAAGTTAGTAAGTTCGTTTGAAATACAACTTCGCTGGGAGAAGACAAGAATAAGTAAAGATATCCAAGTGTTTTATGCAGCGAAGTTAAGTTCAGCTTCACCCTAAACCTAACTTCGCCACAAGAACTGTCCATCATAAACTCCCAGTTAGGTTGAAGGATAAACAATCAGAAGACGATCTCCTGAACAGTATTGTGCGATTAAGAGTTTTAAACACCAAATAACATCATCGCAAACTCCAAACGATTGAAAAGCCGGCTTCAAGGGTTTACAATTATAATAGACAGTTTGGACCAGATTACACACAAAGTATGGGAATTATGACTCAATATAGACCAACGAACCTCAATAGCAAACCGAAAAGATGTTAACCAGAGGTTTGATTCAAACACTAAGTTCGCCGAGGGTTTATTGAAATAATGTTTGGCCAATTTTGACCATCGGCCCTTTATATAGCTTTGGAAAACCCCAGGGGCGAAGTTAGGGTAACTTCTCCCCTTTAATTAACATCGCCCCTCAGTCAACTTCGCTAGAAGTCAACATCGATTAAAGTTAACTTCGCTTAAAGTCAAGTTCGCCCAAAGTCAAGTTAAATAGCATTAAGAAAATACGATCAAAAACAAGTAACCAAGTATTTATGAAAACAAACCATAAGACAAAATACATAACAAAAGTTAAATAAAAGGACGGGATCAAATTTCAGTCTTGATCGAACCATGCATGTTTTTAGAAAAGATCCGAACAGGAATCATACTGACTAAGAGGCTGTCACACAGATCCATGTTCAGCGGTATTATGACATAGAGAAACAGGTTGTAGTCAGGTATAAAAACTTAGTATGGTTTTCATTGCTTATGTGATACGGATTAGTTTCAATTAAGCTCAAAAGTTAGATGGACATCACATGAGAGATTGTGATGCCTCTTATCTATTCTCAAGGCTTATTTGGCTTTCCCCTAGTCACCCCGAATTGACTTCGACCCATAGTGTCTGATCAGTTAATAGTCACATGTAAAACTCTCCGATTCATCTTCCCGAACTCGCTTCGACTTTGAAATATGCTCTTTTGATATATGTAAACATATAGTCTTCATCAGGCTTTAACGACAATAATAAGTTTTTTTTTGTACAATACGAATACAACTGCAAGTCCCGAATCTGGATCACTGCAGAAACATAACACAAACTTCGCAGGAATCATAACACTCACGGGCTCGTGTATGACTGGGTAATCACTTTTCTGCCTATCATTTGGAGAGATGTATGTGGAGACATGCACAGCTCAAAATGACTCTCCACAGTAAATCGAGAAGATTTAGTGTGTATCACTTCTACTTTTACGCACCATAGAAAGCTACCATAACATACAATGACTGTCCTAGAGTCTTTTAGGCCTAATAACTTTACCGGTTAGGCACACACAATTAGTTTATCTATCACTTTCCAAGGTTGGATCAATTTTCACTTTTAACACCAATAAAGAAACTTCTTGCAAAGTTATAGACTGAAAAATTATATCATTTCCCAAAAAAAAAATTTAAAATCAAACGGCCCGATCAAGTCAAAGTCTTTAGGTTAACGGCTATCCTGAAGATCCAGTGGATCAGCCGGACCGGCCACAAACTAGTATGTTTCCCTATGACTAAGTATGAACGACTAATTTTAAGTAAAAGAATAAAAACCCATCATAAACCGCCCCCAGTCTCTTTCAGACATCTGGCTAATGGCTATCCTTATAATCTACAAGTAGATGCAAGGACCATACATATTCGTGGAATATGTCCTTCAGACTTGAGCAACCGACATAATTTTAAGCGATAGTGATGGTTTTTTTTATGAATAAAGAAGAAAACAAGGTTACTCGGGATTGATCATACCATTTAGCTCAACAAGGTTTTGAAAACGAGATCGGTCAAACGCTTTTGTAAAAAGATCGGCAAAATTATCCAGTGAATCAACCTTTTCAAGCATAATTAATTTCTTCTCAGCACAATCCCGTATGAAATGATGACGAATGTCAATGTGTTTAGTTTTACTATATTTAACGGTATTGTTAGTTACTGAGATAGATGCAGTGTTATCAATGCAAATAGGAGTTTGAGTGAAATTCAGACCGTAATCGCGCATTTGCTGTTGTATCCATAAAACCTGGGAGCAGCAATTGGATGCTGCCATGTATTCTGCTTCGCAGGTGGAAATGGCTACATAGGTCTGCTTCTTGCACTGCCACGACACCAATCTTCCTCCGAGAAACTGACATCCACCGGTTGTTGACTTCCTATTCTGATTGCAACCTCCATAGTCAGAATCGGTGTATGCTACCAAATCCAGTTCTCCCCCTTTCGAGTACCATAGTCCCAACTTAGGCTTTCCTTTAAGATACCGCAAGATTCTTTTCACTCCCTTCATGTGTGATTCCTTCGGGTTTGCCTGAAAACGAGCACAAAGACAAACCGCAAACATAATGTCAGGTCTAGATGCGGTTAGATACATTAAAGAACCTATGATTGCCCGATATTGAGTGGGATCCACATCTTCATCACTGTCGGAATCAGTACCCAGTTTGTGGTTGACGCAGATTGGGGTATCAAATGGGGTACTGTCATCCATTTTAAAGCATTTAAGCACATCATGGACATACTTCCTTTGATGAATAAACATGCCATCATTCTTCTGATCTACCTGCAATCCCAAAAAGAAAGTTAATTCTCCCATGCCGCGCATCTCAAACCTTTTCTTCATGACAGCTTCAAACTCCTGACACATAGTAACTCTTGAGACAGCAAAGATGATATCGTCCACATAAACCAGAATGAGTAGAAATTCACCCCCTTTCCGTTTGACAAACAAGGTACTGTCGATCTTCACTCTCTCAAACCCATTCTCTAGCAAGTAATCTGACAAAGTTGCATACCAGGCCCGAGGTGCCTGTGCAGCCCATATAATGCTTTGCTCAGCTTTTACACATGATCAGGAAAATATGGGTCAGGGAAACCCGGAGGTTGTTCGACGTATACCACCTCATCGATTTTTCCATTCAGAAACGCACTCTTCACATCCAACTGGAACACTTTCATCTCTTTTTGTGCAGCAAAGGCCAGAAACAGTCGAATTGCTTCCAATCTTGCCACAGGAGCAAACACTTCATTGTAATCAATTCCTTCCTGTTGATTAAACCCTTTGACTACCAATCTTGCCTTGTTGCAAATGATTACCTACTTCTCATCTCTCTTACACTTGAATACCCACTTTGTACCGATAGCGTTCACATCTTGTGGTTTTTCAACTAACTTCCATACTTCCATCTTTTCAAACTGTGCCAGTTCTTCCTACATGGCTTCAACCCACGAGCTATCCTTCAGTGCCATTTGATAATTCTTTGGTTCTATCTGACTCAGACTCTATTGCTTTTGACAGAAGACATGACTCTTTCGTTGCCATCTCGGTTGACCGCATGTCCATTACATATGTGTTCTTTTCTCTTGGAGCCTTCATCACGATCCAGGTTTCAGGAATCTTGAAACCAGGATAAAGCACGAGTGCCTCATATTTAGTAAAATGAACGGTGTATTCTTTATCACAGATCTGAGAGACACTCAAAAGATTGTGCTTTAACTCTTCCACAAAATTCACTTTTCCAACTTTATTCTTCCATTCGTCACTGTCCCAATACCAGTAATTCTTCCTCCACTTTCTCCTGCAAAACTAACCCTTCCTCCTTGAACAGGCTTCCAATCATGTAACAATTTCTTGTTACCAGTCATGTGCTGGGAACAGCCACTGTCAACAACCCACATATTGTTTTCGGCCCTGTTCGATTGTTCCTACACAATTAAAGAAATAGATTAAAATCCGGGGACCCAAGACCTTTTGGTCTTGGATTGCTTAAACCTCATATCCAACATCCAGTCCCTTGGTTGCCCAAAGTTAGTTTGAAGAGAGTTTCTATAATATCTGAAATGGAAATCTCTAGATGACTGGCTATGAGGCCATCCAAACCTTCGAGAATTTCTAGCATTAATGGAATTATAATTGTTGGTTTGGTGATTTACTGGGAAATAACGAGACTGTTTTCTTTGAAATCTTGGATTAATCCAAAGATTGAAGGTTGATGTGTTAGCATTCTTACCAGCATCATATTTAGTATTCGTTTTTTTCTCAGTTTCTGTTGGTCGCATATTTCTAGATTTCCTTTGTCTCAGAGGACAATCACCAACAAAGTGTCATATCTAAAACAACTTCTGTTCGATTTATTCTTGTTGTTTTTAACATTCGTTTCAAAAGTTGTTGTAGATGATGAGGTTGCGTTACTGTCAGTTTGTCTCACATACGGTGGAACAAACGGATTTAGGGGAGATTTCTTTTCGTCAAAATTATAGTCCTCCTCCCGTTTTAGTAACACAACCTCTTATTTTATCTTACCTGATTCAGATAGTTTGTCCGAATTAGACGAGACGGAACTTGTGACATTAGAATTTGTCTGACTAGCTTCACTCTCATTACTTGTAGTGTCTTTAGTAGAGACTTTGATTGGAACTGTCTGACTAATTTCAACATTCACGGATTGCTGATTACTAGGATTATATGTATAGTTATTATTATATGGTGGTGGAACTTCTGTGAATCCAATTCCCTCATTTTTAATTGGGGAACGTTGAACACTTATAATGTGGTCCAGCATCGCTGAAGAATTTCTAAATAGTTCAATTTTCCTATTCAGTTCCACCACTTTCACCTGGTAATCAGCTATTTGTTTATCCTTTTCAGCTATTAGTTTGGTCTTTTCTTCTAACACTTCATAGCTAAGATCAATTACTTGTATTTTTTCAGCTAGGGTGGCTTTAAGACTTCTGATATCTTTTTCACTAGCTTTTATTTTTACTGAGTAGCTATTTTCTTTAGTTTTAGAATAGTAATGTTCTTCTTTTAAATTTATAAATTGAGTGTCCAAACTAGCAAACTGATCAGTTAATGCTTTCATTTGATCAGACAGTTTTTCACATTGTTCACAATGAGATTCAGAACATACCTCTGAGAGTTGATCTTTCACTTCTGCCATGTATGCTTGATCTTCCCCCGTCTCTTTGTCACTTCTTTTAGTTTCGATAGTTACCATATTTGCCTGTTCGAACACCTCCTCAACTTGTATATTCCAGTTGTATCCACAGTTTTGCTGAGATACCATAGCCTTGTTTTCACTTCCACTTCCATTCTGTTGAGCAGGCCTGTTCTGACTTCGTTCGACTCTCTCATTTGTACACTCTTTAGCAAAGTGACCATTTTGTTGACAGTTATAACAACGAACCTTTGACTTGTCAAACCCCGGTCTTTCTCCAACAAACTTTCTACCAGTTTTCTTCATAAATCTCTTTACCCTTCTTACTATCATAGCCATATGCCACTACAGATCCATTTCTTCCAGATCATCAGCGTCGATCTGATCATAGTCCTCATCCAAGGTTGCAGGGTCGACTATTTTTCCTTTGATGTAATTCTCATAGGAGGCAATGAAAGAGGCATAGAGAGCAAACTGTTGTTCAGCTGATTTCACACTCATAGGCATTTGTGAGTTGTTCTTGCTAGAAGCATTGGTTGAGAAATTACCAGCTGCGGTTTGAGGTTTTAAGGAACTACTACCTCCTGCTACAAAACATACGTCACCATCCATGTTTAGCACCACATCACCATCTGGAGTGGCGTTTGATTCCCCCTTTGAGTAGTATGCAGTGGATTCTGTTTTTGAATTTGAGTTTGGAGTAACTTTAGCACCATACATTCCCGGATCCTGAACCTGATCAGTAGGTGTCTCCTTTCTAGCCATATTAAGTTCAAAATTACGTAACTTATTTACCACTGTCTCCAAGTCAATGTTCTCAAAATCTTTATCTTCTCTCATCAGAACTGTGTACATCTCCCATTTTGGTGGAAGAGCATCAAGGAGCTTTTCTACTATCTCTTCTTCCTTGTATTCAATGGAGTAGTTATTTAGCTCGGTCATCAGATGATAATATCGCGTGATGATGTCATAAAGTGATTCATTTTTCAGATACTTGAATACGGAGAATTGAGTTTTCAGTAGCTTTGTCTTGGAGGTACGTATCCCAACATTTCCTTCATATCGATTCTCTAGTGTTTCCCATAGTTCTCTAGCAGTTTTGTATTTTTTGAAAGTATGAAGAATCTCTTGTGGGAGCGCCATTGTTATGGTTGCATGTGCTTTATTTTCTGCCTCATACATCTTCTTTTCATTATCCTCCATCTTACTGTACTTCTTAATCTGTTCACGACCTTCAAACATGGTTGTTGGTGGAATGTACCCATCTTGAATGCAGACCCACATCTTTGCGTCTTGATACTTCACATACTGTTCAAATCTATCTTTCCATCCAACGAAATCAGTACCTTTAAGCAGTTTTGGAGCTTTAGTTGTTGAACCAGCTTCAACCTCCATCTTTACCAGTTCAGTGATGTTTATCGAAGTCATACTTGAACGAAACAAGACTTAGAACTTAAAAAAAGATTCTGTGTGCAGGAAGCAGCGAAGTTAATACAACTTCGCTTGCCAACTTCGCTAAGGACAACTTTGCTGGCCACACAACTTCGCTAGTAACACAACTTCGCTAGTCACACAACTTCGCTAGCCTAACAACTTCGCTGAAACCCTGTATCTTCGCCAAAACCCTAGTTTGGGTGACGGCAACTTCGCCAGAAGAACAGAGGAGTTTTGCTGGTTACACGGGACAATTTCGAAGGTTGCGAGGGTGATAGGAAGGTGTAATTGATGAGTATTGAGGAGTGACTGACAAAAAGGAGGTATTTCAACGTAAAATAGTTCCGCGAATTGTCTAACGGAACAATCTTAACACCCGTGTGATAATCCCGAACCACACAATCACGAGCAAAACGCTCTGATACCAATTGTAGGTTCCCAGCCGGATCTACACAGGAGTATCGTAACACAAGGGTGCGGAATCCCCACGTATACGATACGATTGTTGAGACGATAAACACCTTGAATTTAAACAAACACACGAGTATATATGATAATACTTGTTATATTGCAAGGCGTAATAACCAAAGAAACAAACACGTGACTCAGAGAATCACACAAAACAGCCGTTCCAAGTTATGTCAAGGAAGCCGAAGTTAGGAATATATATATCGCGACAACTTCGCCTAACATGCTAGGCGATGTTGTCTTAACTTCGCTTCATTCCCAAGTTCGCTTAAACACAAACCAAACATAACGTGTTTAAAACAAAACGAACAATTTAAACGATTACAGACACAAATAAACATGAGATACTGAACTACTGGCATCATGCATCAACACCTTGCTATCTTTGTACTAGATGGTTCCTTAAGTGATGACCTTTGTGTTTCCTTATAGAATACGAATGGCTGGAGCTAAGAAAGCTGCTAGAAGAGGAGAACGTACGGGACATCGTGGTAGACCACGCTTCATCCGAGAACCGTCGGTAGAGGCAGCCATCGACAATGAAGGCGAAGGAAGTGCAGCTGGTCGAAATCTGAGTAACAACGAGGGAGTTCAACTGGATCCCGCGATTCAGACTACTATTTCTCAAGCGGTAGCAGCTGCTGTGAAAAACATGAATCCCGAGAAGTCTGTTGGAGGTCGTGAAGGAACCGCTAAGAGGGCGGAAGGTGATGGTAAGAAGGATGAAGAAGGGGAAAGGGAAGAATCGAGCGTGGTTAAATCGGTGAAGGTGGATGGTAGAAGAAGGGGCCGAGGTGGATGCAACTATAAGTCTTTCAACGGCTGTGATCCACCAAAGCTAACTGGCTTTGGAGACGCAATCGCTACTCTCCAATGGATAACCGCGATGGACGAAATTATCCAAATTAGCGAATGCCGTCCCGACCAAGCTGTGGGGTATGCTACCCAATCATTCGGTGAGGAGGCGATGTACTGGTGGGAGTCGGTTGAGCATAGGAAGAGTCGAGAAGATATCAAGGCCTTGAGGTGGGACGATCTGAAGGAGTTAGTGATGAAACGATTCTGTGCGGATGCAGAGGTGGAGAAGGTTGAGATGAAGTTCTTGAGTCTGAAAGCAAGTAAGATGACACACCGCGAATACCTCACTGAATTCAACCGTCTGTCAAGGTTGGTGCTAGATATGGTGAACACTGAGGCCAAGCGGATCAAATGTTACATTAGGGGACTGTCGCAGAATGTTCGCGTCTTGGTCAATGCTGGTAGACCAGGTACTTTTGATTATGCTGTGGGACTCACAAAAACGGTTTATGAGGACTTGTCGATAGATGAGGTGGTAGTGGAAGAGAAGAAAGATAAGAAGTGGGTCACTCCTGCTAAACGACCCGGTACTCAGTTGTGGAACCCCAAGAACAAGCAACCAAGAGTTTGGGAAAACAGGTCGTGTAAGACCTGCGGAAAGATGCACGGTGGTGAGTTCAAGTGGGGAAAAAGATCTGATGTTTGTCCCAAATGTGGAAAGGCTCATGGTGGGGAATGCAGGATGGGGTCTAATGCATGTTACAAGTGCGGGAAGGTAGGGCATTATGCCAATGAGAGCAGTGCGATGCCAGCATGTTACAAATGTGGCAAGACAGGCCATATGGCAAGGGAGTGCACTGATGGTGAGGCTGGAGGTAGTGGAAAGAAGGATGCTGATCAAGCGAGGCCGAGGACTAGAGCCTACATGCTTACTCAGCAATAAGCTAGGCAGATTCCTGATGTTGTGACTGGTACGTTCTTAGTAAACGGTATTTCTACATCAGTATTATTTGATTCAGGTGCGAATAGAAGTTTTGTACCTAAGACATTTAGTAAACTAGCTAACATGAAATGTTGCCGAGTGTCTGAAACCTTCATATTAACAACCGCTAGTGACACCTCGGGGAAAATAATGAAAATGGTTAAGAATTGTAAGATAGAATTAGAAGGACATGAGTTCCCTGTTACTTTGTATGTTATGACCTTAGGAGGGTTCGATGTAGTCTTGGGAATGGATTGGTTGTCTGAATTTGAAGCTCAGATAGTATGTAAGAGTAGGATAATAAAGCTGAAGTCCATGGATGGTAGTACCGTGACGGTTTATGGTGATAAGGAAAGTTCAGGGCTTAACGTCATTTCGATGATAAAAGCCGAAGGGTTATTAAGACCAGGGTGTGAGGCCTACCTTGTGTATGTTGTCAACGCTACGGCCGAGACGAAAGAAATGAATGGTGTTCCTATTGTGCGCGACTACCCAGAAGTATTCCCTGAGGATCTTCTGGGGTTGCCACCGGAGCGAGAGATAGAATTCCACATAGATTTAATACCAGGAGCCCAGCCCGTCGCGAAGGCGCCTTACCGTCTAGCGCCATCTGAGATGAAAGCATAGATGTCCCAACTGCAAGAACTCCTCGACAAAGGTTTCATAAGACCAAGTGCTTCCCCTTGGGGGCGCCAGTGTTATTCGTAAAGAAGAAGGATGAAAGTATGAGGATGTGCATAGACTATCGCGAGTTGAATTAGCTTACAGTAAAGAATAGATATCCTTTGCCCAGGATTGATGATCTGTTTGACCAACTACAAGGTTCAAGTTGGTTCTCACAAATAGATCTTAGATCAGGGTATCATCATTTGAAAGTGAAAGAGACATACATCCCTAAAACAGCGTTCCGGACGCGGTATAGACACTACGAGTTACTCGTGATGTCATTCGGTCTAACAAATGCTCCTGCAGCATTTATGGACATGATGAATAGGGTGTGTCGGCCAATGTTGGATAAGTCAGTTATCGTCTTGATCGATGATATATTGATTTATTCAAAAAGCGAGTCTGATCATGCCGATCATCTAAAGGAAGTATTGGAGACTCTGAAGAAAGAGAAGTTGTATCCTAAGTTTTCGAAATGCGCATTCTGGTTGCGAGAAGTGCAACTCCTAGTTCACATGATCAATCCTGAAGAGATTACCATGGACCCAGCTAAGATTGAAACGATAAAGAATTGGAAGACTCCACAGAATCCGACTGATATACGAAGCTTCTTAGGGTTAACTGGATACTGTAGGAGATTCACCGAAGGTTTCTCCAAGATAGCCGCACCGTTGACCGGTATGACCCGAAAGTCGATAGTATTCAGTTAGGGTAAGTTTCAAGAAGAGGCTTTTCAGGAGTTAAAGAAAAGACTCACGGAAGCTCCAATCCTTGCTTTACCCGACGGTGACGAGGATTTGGTTGTTTGTACTGATGCTTCGCATCGTGGGTTAGGTTGCGTGTTGATGCAACGAGGAAAGGTGATAGCTTACGCGTCTAGACAGTTAAAAGTCCATGAGAGTACTTATCAGACGCATCATTTAGAGCTAGCAGCAATAGTGCATGCTCTCAAGATATGGAGACATTATCTGTATGGTACTAAGTGCACCATTTACAAAGATCATAAGAGTTTAAAGTACTTCTTCGAGCAGAATTAATTGAACATGAGACAGAGAAGATGGTTGGAGTTGATAAAGAATTACGACTGTTATATTAAGTACTACCATGGTAAAGCTAACGTGGTCGCTGATGCTATAAGCCGTAAGAATGAGGAAGTCATTGCAACAGTGAAGTCATACTAGTTGATTATGAACTCAAGTCTATTTGAAGAAATCATCAAGGTGCAGTCAGAAGTGCTTGTAGATGAAGGACTAGTGAAGAAAGAAAGGATTTTCGGTCAGCAAGACGAGTTGATGGAAAACACGCATGGTGTTAAGACTAGGTTTGACCGTATGTGGATTCCACGCCATGAGGATCTCAGAGGTAGAATCTTAGATGAAGCTCATAAGTCATGGTATTCGATTCATCCAGGAACTACGAAGATGTACCAAGATTTGAAAAGAGACCATTGATGGCCAGGAATGAAGAATGACGTGGTAGATTATGTCAGTAAGTGCTTAACTTGTTTACAAGTCAAGGCAGAGCATCAGAAGCCTTATGGAAAGATGCAACCTTTGGAGATACCAGAATGGAAATGGAAACACATCACCATGGATTTCATAACTAAGCTACCTCGTACAGCTAAGCAACATGATACCATTTGGGTGATTGTGGACCGTTTGACCAAGAGTGCTCACTTTCTGCCTATACGAGAGGCTATCTCGTCAGAAACGTTAGCAAGCTTGTTCTTTAAAGAGGTTGTATCCAATCATGGAGTACCGTTATCGATTGTGTCTGATAGAGATACTCGTTTTACTTCGAGGTTCAGGAAGAAGTTCCATGAAGACATGGGAACAAGATTGAACATCAGTACGGCGTATCATCCTCAAACAGATGGACAGTCTGAAAGGACGATCCAAACCCTTGAGGATATTCTACGTGCTTGTGTTTTGGACTTTGGTGGAAGTTGGGATGATCATCTGCATCTAGCAGAATTCTCCTACAACAACATCTACCATTCAAGTATTGGTATGCCACCATTCGAGATGTTATATGGAAGACGTTGTAGAACTCCGATATGTTGGGGTGAGATTGGTCAAAAGGAGATGGGAAGTTTCGAAGTTGTTCAAGAAACTTCTTCAAAGTTTGATCAGATTAAGGTAAGAATGCAAGCTGCTCAAGACAGACAGAAGTCGTATGCGGATAAGTGGCGACGACCGATTGAGTTTAACGTCGGTGACAATGTGATGCTCAAGGTCTCGCCTTGGAAAGGAATTATTCGTTTTAGGAAGAGCGGAAAGTTGTGTCCGAGGTACATTGGACCCTTCAAGATTTTAGATCGAGTAGGTGAAATGGCTTACTAGTTAGATTTGCCAGAAGAGTTAGAAGGAATTCACTCAACCTTCCATGTTTCTCACCTGAGAAAATTTCTGGCTGATGACACGTCGCACGTGCCATTAATGGACATTGAGGTTGATGTACAGCTGAACTACATTGAGCAACCAATCGAGATAGTTGATCGCAAGGAGAAGTAGCTTCGTCGTAAAGTTATCCCATTAGTGAAAGTGATATGGAAACATCGCAAAGGATCGGATGCAACTTGGGAAGTTGAAGAAGAGATGCGTAAGTTTTATCTAGATTTGTTTTAGTAATAGTTAGATTTCGGGGACGAAACCTCTTTAAGGAGGGAAGACTTGTAACATCCCGTTTTCTAGTTTCGGATAATGAAATGAGATTTATTATGAGTCGAGCTCATGTTGGGTTAAATGGATATGGGTTATGGACTTGGGTTATGAAGGAAAGAGGAAAAGATCATGGGCTTAAGCCCATGATCCATAATTATATAAACCATTAATCACCCATTTAATTCATTTTACACACATTTCATACACCTCACAAAACACACACTTAAGCTCTATCTCTCTCTAGTCTCTCTCTCTCTAGCCGAAAACACCAAGGAGAACCGATCCCGATCCAAGGTAATGATAGTATGATATTGTATGAGCTTAAACCCGTTATATATGGTCACGAAACAACGAGCCGACACCGTTAAACCGTTTAAGTCACGAGATCCAGATGGAATCGGGTATAAAAAGAACCTAAGATGAGCTTAGGGATCACCCTAGTTCAGATCTGGATCAAACGGGACAAAAATCGGTGATAAACGAGTTAAAACTCGTTTTTCTGACGAATCTGTGGTTTTCCGGCGATGGCGCCGGGGAAGGCGGCTCTGGAAAGGCGGCACCGGAAAAGGTAATACGAGGAAGGGAATGTCATAGAATGTTTCTGACATTCTCTGACCTAACCCTAGTTCGCTAACGGGAAGTTAACGAACTAGAGGTGATTCGCTAGCTGATTCGCCTTAGGGAGCATAACAAACTAGCTTCAGTTCGTGTTCAATTCGTTAAGGGGAAAAGATAACGAATCACCCTTGATTCGTGATAGTCAATTCATGAAAGGAGATAACGAATTAGAAGGACCAATTCGTTACGCGGACTGTTTCGTTATATGGACTGATTCGTCAAAAGCACCAGTTCGTTAAAATTCCAATTCGTTTAATAACCAGTTCGCTAAGATAAGCCAATTCGTTAAGAGCAATGTTATGAACTAGAAGTTTAACAAAAGGACAAAATGGTCCCTATACTTAGAAAAAGAATGATTTAATTACAAAGAAGCCCTTGAACTTTTGCGTTAGCAAATTAATTAATGATTCAAAATTCTAATGGAAAATGTGATAAGACAGTTAATGGAAATAAATTTTTTTCCAATATGACCTGTCTGATCGACCCCAGCTAGGGGCTCTGCCCCTTGGACCCTGCTAGGGGCTGCCGCCCCTAGAACCCCGCTACCAGGGGCGTTGCCCCCGGAACCCCGTTCGTTGAGGGTTATAACTAGACTAGAAACGCGATGTGAGTATTGATAGTTAATTGATACGTGTAATTGTTATACAGTTAGTCGAGCACAGCTAAGGAAAGGAATAACAATAATCGGTGAACGTAATCGAGTTCAGGTGAGTTTCTAGCCCCACTTCCTTGTTATGTTTCCGGGGCAGTGTGCATACTCGATGTGATAGTTAATACACTTACCTTAGGTGGTAAGTGTATGCCTTGTATGATTTATGTATGATGATTGCTTGACAGTGCGTGAACGATCTTCGGATATTGCATGTGCCATCAGGTGGTAGTTAAAGGTATGATTGATATGTATGATGTATGAATATGTATGTGTGAATATACATGATGTATGAATAATGTATGTATGATGTGTTGATGTACGTGAACGCTCTTCGGAGATCGCACATAGTGTCAAGGAAAGTATGTAAGGACAGGTATGGTACAGTGGCAGGAAATAAAGGGACCAAACCCTAATAATATCTGTGAGGATAGGGACCAGACCCTTATAATATCTGTGAGGATAGGGACCAGACACTTATAATATCTGTGATGGTAGGGACCAGACCCTTATAATATATGTGAGGTTATAGGGCGGAAGCCTCTTTAATAGTATGGATAGATATGTATGTAAAGTAGAGTATGAATAAATTACACACCTTCGGGCACGTGTGCAAGTATGAAAAAAGATTGTATGTTGTATGATTAACTAGAACTCACTCAGCGTAGCTGACTTTTAGTATGCACGCAGGTGAGCAGACTGAGGCAGCTTGCATGAGGGGAAGCACATGGCATGAACTTGAAGAAGCTGGCATCTAAAGAAATGTTACGTTATTTTAAAGACAATATTTTATGTTTAAATGTTTTGAATGCCTGTCGAGGCAAGAATGGATGATTATGTAATGTTATGGTTTGAATGTTTTAATATTCCGCGAATGGTTTTATTAACTCTGATATTATGAATTGTGTTTATGAGTAAATCCAACGTCCAAAGTAGGGCACTGGTAACGGGGCCTTACTATTTCTTGGTTCTATTTACTTGGATTTATTGTTTCACATTGCCCTTGTTGATTGTTTCATAGGATAGGGTTTTGTTAGGTCATTTACTGTGTGTTCTTGACTAGTTTATGATTGATATCGATTAAGATCATAGAAACAATAAAATCAATTAAATAGATAAAAGTGAACTGCTAGCCTAGAAAGTTGTAAGGTGATAGGTTATTGATAGATCTTTGTTGGTCAGGATTGCTAGATTAAGTTCTTCTTAAGGATTTCGTCTAGGTTTGATTGTCAGCTTAGTTGTAACACCCCGACCAAAGGCGGCGGAACATGCCGGGGTGAAACGGATTGCCCAAGAACACAAGCCACTATTAAAGTGACAATATTTAATCAACTCATTAATTTCATTCAATCACCAAAGTAACACATATTATTCATACAAATGACATCAAAACATAAGAAATAAATATTGTTCATTCTTCTAATAACCTAGCGGTATCAAAATAGAATGACGTCTTCAAACTCCAACTCAAGTAATAATCAAACCTGTAATAATGCATAAAATAACATTTGTCAACACGTATGTTGGTGAGCAATTTCATAGTTTTGAGTATATATAATACGAGTGAAATCCACAAACGTATATGAGACTATAAATAAAAGCATCAATTATGGTATATAAAACATATGTATATGAGGATCCTTTCTAATCGGTAACAACCGACATACTTGGATAATGAGGCCCTATTCTACTAGCACAAGGCTAAGTAGTTAGGGGAGCGTATGATCATATTTAATAAGGCTCCACAACAACATAAAAATAAACACTCGTGCACGTAAAGCATATGAGACATATAACACACAATTGGACAGGTATTCTAGCATCATACACCCCAAAGTTTGTGGTTTGAGAAATGAGTAGAATAAATCATTTTTGTTTGAATAAGTATGCATGTTTCCCCCAAAAGATAAAAGTGAAAACAGGGGATGAAATGTACACACGTTAACTAAGTAAATTGAAAGATTGATTCGTGAATAATCGGAGATCGGGTTAACGAGCAAGACCTAGATTGAATGGGTCTTAAGTTAGTAGGTAGTCTTGGAAGGGTTTAAAGTAAAATATGACAAGTAAAGTAAATAAATGAGTTTATGGTTTAAAAATGTAAATATTGGGAAATTAAAGACATGTTCTAAAAAGTAAGTTTACTCGAAACTGGGTCTTGGTATTTCATTCATAATTATTACTCAACCTACGTTAAGTAACTTATGTGGGTTATAATGCACTAATGCAGGACCCTTTGGGTATATGAACACCAAAACAAGGTTTTAATCGAGTGTTCGGATTTGTTAACTTGGGTCTAGATAATTAACTAAACTCAAAGTTAACTTTCCAAAATGTTTTGAGATAACTCAATATAATCGAAAGACTTAACCAAGTATATAGTTCTATTATGAAGAACCTTAACGTCCGTTAAGTGAGTATTTGGTTTCACCAGTCCAAGCTTGTTATAAGATCAAGTGGGATTCCGACACACCAAGTAAGTTGATAAAAAACTTAAAATTAATTTAAAATACATTATTGAAGAAAAGATGAGTTTCGATGGCCAAAAACACACTTGTGTGTCTTAGGCAAGTGAACTCGGTTTAGTTCGGTTTTGGTTCAGTCCTTGACTTGGAATGATACCGAGGATGGTTGTCACATACCCAAATACCATAGAACTATCAAAATGGTTTTAGAAGTTACAAGGTTCAAATATTTCACAAACATGTTTATTTAACTGTTTTAAACAAAACTAGTAAACAAAACTATTTAAAACAAAAGCTAGTAAACAAGAGTTCGGTCTTGGTTAGGTCTTGATTCGGGTCTAATCTCGTGATAAAACCGAGACTAGTGACTTCATACCCAAGACCATGAAACTCTTTAAACATGAATTAAAACTAAACTACTTACAATATAAACAAGACTAGTAAAGCATTAAAGGAAAATAATATAATCAAGAACTACAAAGAGTTCTCCATGAAGCCTTGTCTTGTAGCATATCACCTCACAAAGAATATGAAAGCCGAAGGAAACAAGGGGTGCATATTATATATATTTTGTACACAAGACATGAATTAGTAAGTAATAAACAAGAATTACGGAAAGAAGTTGTTTGATTATTAATAACCTTGAAAGTTAGAGATAGTGTTCTTAGTTTGAGAGAGAAAAAAGATGAATGAGCAAGAAGAAATGAAGGGGGTGGGTTTGTTTATATAGGGAAGTAGTCAAACTTTTTTCTATGTTTTATATCAAGACTTTCACAAGTTTAAAAAGGTTTAAGAAGTCAAACAATGCAAACAAATACAAAAAAATCCGGAACATGGTGAGCTGATGGACTTGGCGTCGCTCAACCGTCTCTCTCCCTTGGGTCCGCGCGGCGCGGCGCCTTCAGAGGGGGGCTGGTCCAGTTTGGTTCGCGATTTGTTTCGGGTCCTTTCGAGTCGTTTTCGAGGCGTTTTAAGCGATTTAAAGACCGTTAAAAAGTGTTTTCGAAAACCGACAAGTGTGAGATGATTATGAAACATAAAAGTCCAATATTTTATATTTTCAAAATATTCAATTTACAATCAGGTCGTGTTTTGATACAAATACAAATACAAAAATAACCAAAACAGACGAATGTTACAGTCTTCCCTACTTTAGGAAATTTCGTCCCGAAATTAAGAAGAATCCGTAATAAACAAGTGCGGGTACTTTTCCTTCATCTCGTCTTCTCGTTCCCAAGTAAATTCAGCGCCACGCCGTGATTCCCATCGGACTTTAACTAAACGGATGCGGCTATGTTTAGTTCGTTTCTCATTGCGATCCAAGATTTCAACGGGTTTTTCGATCATTTGCAAGGTTTCATCGATACGTACTTCGTCGAGAGGTATATGGAGATTACATTCGGCTAAGCACTTTTTGAGGTTTGAGATATGAAAGGTGGGATTAACGCCGGCAAGTTCTTGCGGTAAATCGAGCTTATAAGCCACTTTTCCAATCCGTTCGAGGATTTTGAATGGGCCTACAAAACGGGGAGCTAGTTTTCCTTTCTTTCCTAAACGGACTACTCCCTTCCAAAGGGATACCATGAGAAGGACAAAGTCACCAACATTAAACTCGAGAGGTTTTCGCCGTTTGTCGGCATAGCTCTTTTGGCGACTTCTAGCAGTGAGGAGATTTTTGCGGATTTGATCGATACGATCGGTAGTGTCTTGAACCATCTCGGGACCCGTGATTTGGGCTTCACCAATCTCGTTCCAACAAATCGGAGAACGACACTTACGACCATAAAGAGCATGGAAAGGATCCATCTCAATGCTAGAATGATAGCTATTATTGTATGCGAATTCAGTAAGTGGGAGATGAGATTCCCAATTTCCACCAAAATCAAGAACACAAGATCGAAGCATATCCTCGAGAGTTTGGATTGTACATTCGGATTGGCCATCGGTTTGGGGATGATAAGCTGTACTAAGATCGAGGCAAGTGCCCAAAGCTTCTTGAAGCGACTTCCAAAATGGGATGTGAAACGAGCATCACGATCGAAAATGATGGTCAATGGAATACCATGGCGGCATACAATTTCTCGAACATAGATTTGAGCGAGTTGTTCAACAGAGTACTTCTCGCGGATCGGTATGAAGTGAGCCGATTTGGTTAATATATCAACAATGACTCAAATGCTATCATTTTGCTTTTGAGTGGGAGGCAATTTCTTGATAAAGTCCATAGCGATGCCTTCCCATTTCCAAACGAGGATAGGAGGTTGCTCGAGTAAACCAAAAGGTTTTTGTTGTTCAGCTTTAACCTTTGAGCAAGTAAGACATTCGAGACATAAAGTGCTACGCCTTTTTTCATACCCGGCCACCAATAAATAGATCGAATTACATTTTATCCGCATCTGGTGTACGGAATATCGCGACATAAGAGCTTCATCGAGAATGAAAGTAAAAAATTCATCACGATCGGGAAACCACAAACGATTGAGGAAATAAAGCAAGCCATCGGGTTTGGTTTCAAGTTGAAGTTCGGCTCCACATGACATTTAATAATACATATTGCCTTCATCAATGGAGGTGCATTGGGCTCGATATATGCGGTCTTGGAGATCGGTTTGAATGATGATGCTATGAAGCAGAATGGATTTGACATTAACTTTACGACTAAGGGCGTCTGCTACAACATTCTCTTAACCGGGGTGGTAACGAATTTCGCAATCGTAATCACTAAGTAATTAGGCCCATCGACGTTGTCTCATGTTGAGATCTTTTTGGTCAAAGATGTGT
The DNA here is from genome assembly GCF_021521415.1 of Bidens hawaiensis. Taxonomy (NCBI): domain Eukaryota; kingdom Viridiplantae; phylum Streptophyta; class Magnoliopsida; order Asterales; family Asteraceae; genus Bidens; species Bidens hawaiensis. The sequence continues at coordinate 114,281 of NW_027494735.1, forward strand.
TATAGACTTTTGTGATCGGTGAATACAACACAGTTTGTGCCATAAAGATAATGTCTCCAGATTTTGAGAGCGAAAACGACGGCACCAAGTTCGAGATCATGAGTCGTATAATTCTTTTCGTGAACCTTGATTTTCCTTGAGGCATATGCGATAACTTGACCTCGTTGCATGAGAACGCAACCGAGACCTTGCTTGGATGCATCACAAAATACCACAAAGTCGTCGTTTCCATCGGGAAGGGTTAGAACAGGAGCGTTGCAAAGCATATGCTTTAGAGTTTGGAAAGCTTCTTCTTGTTTCAGTCCCCATTCATAAGGTTGTCCTTTATGAGTTCGTGAGGTAAGGGGTAACGCGATTTTAGAGAAGTTTAGATGAATCGCCGATAATACCCGGCCAAACCAAGGAAAGATCGGATTTCCGTGGGTGTGGATGGAGTCTTCCAATCTTTTACGGCCTTGATTTTGGCGGGATCGACATGAATACCTTTATCGTTGACGACATGACCCAAAAATTGAACCTCTTTTAACCAAAATTCACATTTTGAGAACTTGGCATAAAGTTGTTCTTTTCTTAGGAGATCGAGAATGGAACGTAAATGATGCTCATACTCGGCTTGGGTCTTGGAGAAGATAAGAATGTCATTGATAAAAACAATTACGAATTTGTCCAAGAATGGTTTGCAAACGCGGTTCATGAGATCCATGAATACCGCGGGTGCATTGGTTAATCCGAAAGGCATAACCAAGAATTCGTAATGTCCATACTGAGTACGAAAGGCGGTTTTAGGAATGTCATCTTCATGAACACACAATTGGTGATAACCCGATCGAAGATCGATTTTGGAAAAGCAAGTTGCGCCTTGAAGTTGATCAAAGAGGTCATCGATGCGAGGCAAGGGATAACAATTTATAATGGTGAGTTTATTGAGTTCACGGTAATCGATACACATGCGAAACGATCTATCTTTCTTCTTCACGAAGAGGACGGGAGCGCCCCAAGGAGAAGAGCTTGGACAGATAAAGCCCTTATCGGAGAGTTCTTGAAGTTGGTTCAATAACTCTTGCAATTCCAAAGGAGCTAAGCGGTAAGGACCCTTGGCTATGGGAGTCGCGCCGGGCACAAGGTCGATTCGAAATTCAACAGGACGAACGGGTGGAAGACCAGAGACGTCTTCGGGAAAAACGCCGGGAAATTCACAAACAACGGGAATGCCTTGAATTTTCTTTTCTTTTGCATCTTTCACTACCGCTTGGGCTAGGAATGGAACGTACTTTTGGCGCAAGTACTTACGAGATTGAGAGAAAGACATGAGGTTGAGTTTCTTGGGGATCGTTTCGCCAAAGACTTTGAGAATTTTGCCATTGACGAGCGGGATACGAATGAATTGTCATAACAAAAAACTTCGGCACGGTGCAAAGCTAACCAATCCATGCCTACTATGATGTCGAATCTTCCCATTTTCATCGGGATGAGGTTGATCGAGAACTCGTGCTTGCAAAGTGTGAGGATAAAATCGCGAATGACCGAATCGATGATGATGGAACTACCATTGGCGACTTCGACAGAAAAATGGCGAGAAAGTTTAAAGAGAGATACGTCAAGAATATATTCAAATTTAAAAGAAACAAAACTCCTATCAGCTCCGGTATCAAATAAAATTGAAGCTAAATGCTCATTTACTAAAAACGTACCGTTCACCACATCGTTGGCAACTTGAGCTTGGTTGGCATTCATCATAAAGGCACGCCCTTGGTTGTCGTGGTTGACTTGTTGAGCTGGAGGAGGTGGGAGAGCTTGCATGGCTTGCAGGTGTGGTGGAGGAGGAAGGGCTTGCATGGCTTGGATCGGTTGTGTGGGAGGAGCCAAGAGTTGCGGAATTTGGGGTTGGTAAGTTTGAACTTGGTAGGCTTGGGTTTGATAGTAGGGTGTGGGTATGATTTGGGCTTGGTTAACAAGGTCAAGTCGAGGACAAGCATTTCTGAAGTGATTCGGGTCTACACAATTGAAACAAGTCCTAGGTTGGGATGGAGGGTTTTGAGCAAAAGGAGCGGTACGATTTTGGTTGAATGGGGCAAACCTTGGTGGAGCGGATTGCCCACGAGAGGCTTCTCGACACACGTTGTTAGTGTGACCATAGCGGTTACACTTGGTGCAGTGGAGACAAGCAGAGTAGGAGGGATGGTGACGTCGACAAATGTTACATAATGGGTGCGGGCCGGAATACGGTTTTCGGTTTTGGAGTGCTTGGGATTGAGGTTGAGGTTATGATGGGTGGGTGACAGCATAGTTTCGGTAATTTGGTTTGGTTCTCTTTTCGGTGTGGTGGGTGGAATTGGAATAGTTGATGGCTTGAGGTTGTGGGTCGACTTTAGCTTGAGGGGTTGGTTCGGGCTAACTCTTGTCACTCGTTTTCTTAATGGAGAGGGTACCGGCTTTGACATGGTTTTCAGAAAGAGCACCGGTGAAAGTAATAGCATCATGAAGGGTTTGCGGGTTGCGACTCATCACCGAGTCCCGGATTTGCATAGGGAAACCGCCGACATACTTGTCAATAGCCCTTTCGAGGGGAGTGACCAAGTGAGGAACCAAAAGACTAAGATCGTGAAAGCGGTTGGAGTAGGCGGAGTTGTCGCCACTCTCTTGCTTGAGTTCCCAAAATTCGTATTCGAGTTTTTGAAATTCATGTTTTGGGAAAAACTTTTTCATAATGACTTCTTTGAGCTTGGTCCATGAGAAGGCCATAGCTACCTCCGCTCCATGGGTGAAAATCTCGCTATTCCACCAAGTGTGGGCGGTATTCTCAAACATGCTAGAGGCATACGTGGTCTTTTTGAGTTCGGGGTACTCACAAAGAGTAAACACACTTTCCATTTTCTCGAACCATCGCAACAAAGTGGTGGCATAGCTCGTACCAAAGAATTAAGATGGGTTTGCACTAGTGAAATTTTTCAAAGCGAAAGGTACTGGGTTGGGTGTGGTTTGAGTAACGGTGGGTTGGGTGGCTTGGATTTGAGTTATGAGTCCAGAAATCACAGCGGCGATTTCTTTAGCAACCATTGCGGCCATCCGACGACCGGAGCTCGGCTTGCGTAGTTGGCGACGGATTGGAGGCATTCTAAAATAATAAAAGAAAAATGGTATAAGTTTGGGGTAATTGATATAAGTATGAAGGAAAATGAGTAAATGTAGGGTTTTAATGATTGTGAATCCTAGAGTTATGAGGATGAGAATGTTAGTAAAAAAAATTGTTTTATACTTGCATCAAAAGATAAAAAATGTATACATATTTATAAGTTTCAAACTTTTGTCATTCAAAAATTGGAGGTTTTGAGATTTTGAAATTTATATATATAGTCGGGAAAATCGTACATGAAATCACCAAAATTTGATATCCCGACAAATAAAGCTTGTATAAAATAATAGGTTCTATAAAGCTTGTATAAAGCTTGTATAAAGCATATGAGACATATAACATATAACACACAATAGGACAGGTATTCTAGCATCATACACCCCAAAGTTTGTGGTTTGAGAAATGAGTAGAATAAATCATTTTTGTTGGAATAAGTATGCATGTTTCCCCCAAAAGATAAAAGTGAAAACAGGGGATGAAATGTACACACGTTAACTAAGTAAATTGAAAGATTGATTCGTGAATAATCGGAGATCGGGTTAACGAGCAAGACCTAGATTGAATGGGTCTTAAGTTAGTAGGTAGTCTTGGAAGGGTTTAAAGTAAAATATGACAAGTAAAGTAAATAAATGAGTTTATGGTTTAAAAATGTAAATATTGGGAAATTAAAGACATGTTCTAAAAAGTAAGTTTACTCGAAACTGGGTCTTGGTATTTCATTCATAATTATTACTCAACCTACGTTAAGTAACTTACGTGGGTTATAATGCACTAATGCAAGACCCTTTGGGTATATGAACACCAAAACAAGGTTTTAATCTAGTGTTCGGATTTGTTAACTTGGGTCTAGATAATTAACTAAACTCAAAGTTAACTTTCCAAAATGTTTTGAGATAACTCAATATAATCGAAAGACTTAACCAAGTATATAGTTCTATTATGAAGAACCTTAACGTCCGTTAAGTGAGTATTTGGTTTCACCAGTCCAAGCTTGTTATAAGATCAAGTGGGATTCCGACACACCAAGTAAGTTGATAAAAAACTTAAAATTAATTTAAAATACATTATTGAAGAAAAGATGAGTTTCGATGGCCAAAAACACACTTGTGTGTCTTAGGCAAGTGAACTCGGTTTAGTTCGGTTTTGGTTCGGTCCTTGACTCGGAATGATACCGCGGATGGTTGCCACATACCCAAATACCATAGAACTATCAAAATGGTTTTAGAAGTTACAAGGTTCAAATCTTTCATAAACATGTTTATTTAACTATTTTAAACAAAACTAGTCAACAAAACTATTTAAAAAAAAGCTAGTAACCAAGATTTCGGTCTTAGTTCGGTCTTGATTCGGGTCTAATCTCAGGATAAAACCGAGACTAGTGACTTCATATCCAAGACCATGAAACTCTTTAAACATGAATTAAAACTAAACTACTTACAATATAAACAAGACCAGTAAAACATTAAAGGAAAATAGTTTAATCAAGAACTACAAATAGTTCTCCATGAAGCCTTGCCTTGTAGCATATCACCTCCCGAAGAAGATGAAAGCCGAAGGAAACAAGGGGTACATATTATATATATGTTGTACACAAGACATGAATTAGTAAGTAATAAACAATAATTAAGGAAAGTTGTTGCTTGATTATTAATAACCTTGAAAGTTAGAGATAGTGTTCTTAGTTTGAGAGAGAAAGAAGGTGAATGAGCAAGAAGAAATGAAGGGGATGGGTTTGTTTATATAGGGAAGTAGTCAAACTTGTTTTCTATGTTTTATATCAAGACTTTCACAAGTTTAAAAAGGTTTAAGAAGTCAAACAATGCAAACAAATACAAAAAATCCGGAACATGGTGAGCTGATGGCCTTGGCGTCGCGCGACCGGCTCTCTCCCTAGGGTCCGCGCGGCGCAGCGCCTCCAGGGGGCTGGTCCAGTTTCGTTCGCGATTTGTTTCGGGTCGTTTCGAGTCGTTTTCAAGGCGTTTTAAGCGATTTAAAGACCGTTAAAAAGTGTTTTCGAAAACCGACAAGTGTGAGATGATTATGAAACATAAAATTCCAATATTTTATATTTTTGAAAGATTTGGTTTACAATCGGGTCGGGTTTTGATAAAAATACAAATACAAAAATAACCGAAAAAGACGAATGTTACATTAGTCTATTAAGTCGATTGAGTCTGCTTTACTATCTTTGATTTCCGTGCTGTAAGGTAGGATTTCGTTATAAAGATACTTAGACATAAATTATTAAATAACCGTAAGAAAGTTTAATTCATAAAACTGGTGAGTCTTAAAACTTGTTATAAATCCATAGGCGTCTTCTTGAAGTTCAAGGGTCCAGTTCGGTTTTTCTGTCAAAAGTCTATTTTACGATCCCAGTTCCATAACTTAAGTTTCCCATGTAATTAATAATCGTAACTTTGGGGATTCTAGCCTAGGTAGTTGCTTTTATCATCTGAATCAATCTAAGTGTCTTAATAGTTTATTATTAGTTAAATCAATTAGGTTTAAGGTCTTATATTAAATTAATTAGTTTAAGAGTAATGATTATGTTTTATTATTATTTTAGTAATTAGGTTTAGGTTTAATTACTTTAGTATTAGTTTAATAATTAATTTAGTTAAGTAATCATTAGTTAATCATTATTAAGTTTTAATTATTAGTTAATCATTATTTAGGTTTTAATTAATTAGTTTAAAAATTTCCCCTCAAATATTATTATTAAATAGTCGTGTCTTGTAGTTGAGTCTTGTTTGCTAGTTTCATGATTTAAAGAGTCTCGTGGGTTCGATATCCGGACTTACTTAGCTATACTAGAGTCGATCGGTTCACTTGCCGGTTTGTAGTTTAAGTTAAGTTTAAGAATCTAGAGTTTTACTTAGTGTCTATATTAGTGTATTTTAGTTACTAAATTATTTAACTATTTTTAGCACATCAAATATGATGCAGGTAAAGCATTCTTCACCGTGTCAATCTTGTCACTTTCATCTGGTTCCAGTTTTAACTTAACCATCTCAGCAATCAAATGAATCGTGTAGTCATCTCCTCAACAGTCTCTCCTTTCAGCAGATTAAAGTTTCTGAATTGAAACTTCAACATTATCTTTTTTCTTTCTTCCGTATTACCCATACTTCTCATTTTAACATATTGAAACAATGAAGTACAAATCTTAATACTCTCAACTTGATGAAAGATATTATCAGGTAAATCCATAGTGAGAGTGTAATATGCTTTAATCTCAATCTCTAACGTTTTCTTCTCTTCTTGAGAATACTGTGAAAATGCCTAAGGGGTAAAACCAGTAGTTTCATAACCAATCATTGGTACAGTATAAACTTCATCGAGACAATAAGAACAGTCAGGATGAACGGAAACAAGATGAGCACGAAAACGTGGTTCCCACTTTGCAAAATCACTAAACTTCTTCAGTCGAGGAAATTTGGAATGGGATCCAATTTCCGCATCAAAATGCAACATTTGTAGCATGAGTACGTTTTGAGAAGCCAACGCATAGAACCCAGCCATTTTGAACAAACAAGTTCCACGAATAACAGTTAATCAAAAGACAAGGATTAAAAGTGTAAATACAATAACGAAATGTGAACAGTAGTTATAACGAATTAGAGATAACGAATCAGTTAAGCGAATTGGTTATTATCTGAGTAACGAACTTGGAACAGTATCACACGAATCAGTTGAAAACAATGTGATAGCAAATTACTAACGAACTGGGTCTACGAATCAAGTTAAGTTGGCAAGTCAACCCAACGAATTAGATTGACGAATCAAAGCTCAATGTAACGAATCTAAATAACAAATCAATGATTCATCCTAACGAATCAATTATGACGAATTAATGATTCAAGGTGGCGAATCAAGTAACGAATTAACTATAGTTGACAACGAATCAACTATGATTAACAACGAATCAGGTTGTTAAAATGGTTATAACAACCTTTAACAAACTTTGCCACGTGGCACAAGTTTGTTACAGAATGGGTTAACGAATCAGACCACGTGTCTGACGAATCAAGTAAAACGAATTAAACTTGATAACGAACTAGAGTAACGAATTACAAAAAGTTAACGAATCACCAACGGATAATAAAGATCTTCAAATCTTCATCATCAAATTCCAGAAAACTGGAAATCTCATGAACACCCAATACCTTTACAAATCAGTAATACAATCTCGATTCAACACTAAATCATCCAAATGATATATCAAATTACTCGTACAATCATCACGAATCTAAATCGCAATATCTCGTGTACTAATTTAACCAATTCCGAACACACCTTAACCAAAATCAACCCTTGTTCCGTACCAGTTCAGAATCATAACCAACTCAGATCCATTCCAATTACCAATACCTATCAACCACACATTCGTTGTTCCTTACTAAACACACATACACCTTAAATCAATCCAATAACACTCAATTCAGGTGTCAATTCAAACAAATTCAAAGTTAAACTAAATAAACACAAACTGATATTGATAATATTTCAATTATCAATATATAACCTCAAATCAAGAGCAATTTGAACCCCAAAATGCTCTGATACCGATTGAGAGAACGTCATAGAGCCCAAGATCTAGCCGCTAATACGAATGTATCAATCATACGATTACTTTGAATACATACTTTATTGATAAATATGAATGAATACATTATGGTGTGTATAATAACTTATGGAGAGGATAATTTAGATCTATGTACATGTTCTATGCTAAATTATGAACATGAGCTACCTATTTATAGGTCAAAGCTCCATTCGTTAAGTTAAGCCTAATTCGTTATATTTTCATAAAGAATTAGACACCATTCGATATGATTCCATAACGAATGGTAATAACTTAACAAACCAGCCTCCATTCGTTATATTTCATAACGAATGGGCTTATAAACTTAACGAACTAGCCTAGTCACTAACGAATGGACCCATTCGCTATACAATCCATAGCGAATGGCCATTTTACAATAAATATACATTAAATAAACACACTAGACTATCTATAACTTATTCGATTGCTACGGACACCAAAACCATGCACTAACAATTTGGGAGTTCATTGTTCATACCGTATAATTTTTTAATATGTTTTTAAATTGGTTGTGAGTGGATAAGAGAGAAAATATAATGATAAATGTATAAAAAGTATTATTTAGTTGAACATAAGAGAGAAAATATAGTGATTTTTAGTATAATCTTAAATATTTAAAAATGGAACCTCCTTATATTTTCTCAGGCCACCAGATTGTTTTATTTGCAAATAGAGGCATCTCTTTCATTTTACCCAAATTCGAAGGTATGGGTGTCACCAAACCCAGATAGGTCTTAAATGGGTTTAAACATCTCATTATATTAAAGATTTATCTCACCAACTATTTTATATGAAAATCCTATAAAATATGGATGTACTATAAATTAATATCCGATTTTTCTTAAAAAATATTATTTATAATTAATAAACAATTTTATAGTAAAAAAACGAGTCATGTGTCTCAACAAAACCAGATAGCTTTTAAACCGGATCATAACATCTTATTTATTTATGAAACTCTTTCATCATTAAATCCTAAGTATATTATTAACTTCCTCACAATAAATAAAATTAACATCCTAATATATATATATATATATTATAAACGAATAATGTAAAACAACTTCGTAATATGAGGGATAAAAGCTAGTTATATGATATATATGGATATATGACAGAGAATGGGCTAGAAATGCTCTAAATATATGGTTATATTTAAAAAAAATGTTTATATTTATAATTTTAGCCTTTCAACTTCAATAAATTATTTTTTATTTACATAATCGTTACACTTTTACCCGTTATACAAAACAAACTACTCTCACGACTTTTAAACGGTCGTAACATTTTCACACATGAATATTTAAAATAATAATATTAATAATAAAAATTACATCGCAGAAACAAGATTTTTATTCTCTTTAATTTGAGTATGGCATTGCTATAGTTTATTAATTTTAAAAAACTATCATATTATGTGATTACCAATTAGTATCGACAACGGTTCGGCTTATGGGTCAAAACAGTTTAGGGTCGGAACAGGTCGATACAAAAAAAGGTTAATTCGGTTCAGGTCGGGATGGATTCAGGTCGAAAGGGTCAGGTCAAAACGAGCTTCGGGTTAAAACGATATGTGGTTGGAAGGGGTTTCGTGTTAAAATGGGTTGGGTTAAAAAATGGTTTATTTGAAATTATTGTTCTTTTCATTATATGTTTCTTGATTTTCGTCACCAGTTACGCGCGTTCAGACTCCAGTTACGCAGATGACATTGTTTATATGTACCTGATTGCTCGCGTATAAACGTTTTGTGACGTGCTTATCGGCACTGGTTATACATTCGATGCCATATTAAGAACATACCATGGTCGGTATACGCGTGTACCCCGCTGCGTTGCATGGGTAGTGGGCACCTAACTAGTGGTACTAAACGAATGAAAGCAAGATTTGAATCCTAAACCTTTGCTAAAAGGGATTCATGTGTTTACAAATAATGTGTTTACAACCGCATCTTCACTTAGATAACTTTCCTTCATGAAAAGTTGTTTAATTTTATACATATTCTTTTTGAATGAATTACACACTTTTAATTTAATGCAGAATATGCTTAATTAGGTGTAAAGAGGTGTGTCATAATAAACTGAATTGAATATGAATCTCTACATTTAAAAATACAAAGAACCCATAGTCAACACCAAGTTAATTATAATATGCTTATATCTCAACACTTCAAATGTGAAGAAATTTGTTCGTTTATCTAATCCCCGTATCATTGAACTAACAAATACAAATCAAGGTTTTTCTTTACAATTATAAATCGATTGATGTGACGTTTTATTGCAAAACTATGCTTACAAATAACTTGAAACAACTGTACGCACTTAAATAAGTTTTATGTATTTGAAATAATTTTATGTATCTATAATATATTATAATTTTTATTTGAATGGCTTTAATGCAACTTGTTGCCGAATGCATATAACTCATCTTACCCCTATTTATATTAATAGTATAATACACTTGATGAAATCAACCTAAGACCATAGAAGGTTCTCGTAAAATTGTTGCCGCATATTACCGTTATAATATGTTAATAGTAAAAGCATGTAGGAGAAGGATCAATCTAACCTTACAAAGAAGCCAAAAGGCCAATTTGAAAAGTGAAAGTCAAAGGATAATGTTCTATTATGAAGATGCAAAAAAGGAAAGGTTGAATTGAGTGGTGTTCTCCCTTGCACCATTGAAAGTTGAAGGTCAAAAGACAAAGAATAATTGATCAATCAATAGCACTCATTAATAAGAAGAAATGTCGACACAATCTCTAGATATAAAGGCCAACCATCCAATTCATAGAAAAGCTACCTTTTTTCTTGGGAGGCAAAAACACATCCATTAGGGCATTACATTGATTTGATACAACAAAGGCTAAAAAAATTTAAATCAGACGAAATACTTTAGGTATTCTTGTTTTTAGTTCCATAAAAGGGGTGGCATGTTCCTCTCATCTTAGCATTTGATAAACCTCATTGTTAATGGTGGTATCTAGTTTCGCTGTCACATGGCTTAAATATATACTCCAATCCTTTAGGTAGTTTATTAGTGTGAAATTCGACTTTCGGTCTTTATATATTGAATAAGCTTAAACTACTTAAATAATATGAGTCTTTTTATAACTGCTAAATATTAAAAATATACAAAGTTGTGCTGTTAGAGCAAGCTATGAAATGAATAAGTTAAATGTGGGGTTATAAAATGAGATATGATCATATTTCACTTAAAATTGCTGTAATTACACTCTATAATGATATTAAAATATATTACAGTATTATAAACTTTAAGATCAACACATAAAAATATGGAACAAGATATAATAAAGGACATTTACAACGCAGTGTACAATGTGCAAATGATTCTACACATCACACTAGTGACGTGTTGACTTGTTAGAAAAAAAAATAGATTATATGAAACTAAACCTGGTTATATATGGGATATAAAAAGTTAGAAGTATAGCGCTGATTGTTCTCGTTGTTAGCCAAAATTGCATTAGAGCCTGAGAAACTTATAGATGCTAATAAAAATAAACACTGGTCCAAGAGGGATTCAAAGGATATAACCTTGATTTCACAAATGAACAAGACTCAAAGCATAAACAATTGAAAGGTACAAGTGTGATCGAATAAAGAGTTTGAAAATAAATCTTATGATTTAATTAGTAGACAATCTTTAGAGTTAGAGATCGAGTATTCAGTTTATTTAATAAATTTGTTTTTAGTATATTGTAGATCGATATATTATTGTAACTTATTGGTTCAAGGTTTTGCATGAGTTAACAATGTTAAAAAAATCGTGAGTTCCACACAACCGTTATGCTTGCTGTTATTTTGATCAAATTAATTCCAACAGGATTCGTGTGAGGTCACATTCACTTTTCAACATCTTCATTTAAGGTTAATGAGGTGCTAATTTATAATGTTTTATCATTACATATTGGAAAATTGGTTTTTATTGTTCCCAACTATTTTATTTTTGTCGGTGGTGGTCCTAACTATCATTTTGGCTGGCAACGGTCCCAACTTTCAAATACGTTGAATCCACCAGTCCGCGACTAACGGAGTACTAACTCCGTTAGGTAAAATATGACATGTCGTCCTAGTTGTCAAAAGCCTGATGACATAGGCATCCTACGTGGACCATCTGTGTATTATAACCAACTTTTTATACTTAATCATTATACAAGCATACATTCTCAAATTCTCTCTAAGTCAAGAACCCTAATTCCCTCTTCAGTCAATTGAATCAATTTCACTCTCAAGCCTTAATCACACTAAAAATTGATCGCAATGAGTTCATCATCATCTTGTACATCTGCTCATAAGAAAAACCCTAAAATTTTTAAACTTGATTTACATGGCAATGTCTATTGCAAACACGATTTAATTTCAATTCGTAGAGTTGCTGGTCACAGAAGTTCTCGAAATGGGGATGAATTCTACAGTTGCCATTTATGGTCTGTAAGTACATTATTTAGCTTTCAAGTTTAATTTTGCAAATTGTTTCTTTGTGGTTAGAATCAACACAACAAAATCTTTCTTTGTGGCTAGAATCAAGATTGCAAATTCTTCATGTAAAAAGAAGATTATGATGACTTCCTAAAGAAATGCAGTTCAAGAAATAAAAGAGATGTAAATAGAAAATTTAAAGTTAAAGTACATGATGTTGGAAGAAGAGAACAAGAATTTGAAGCTTCAACTCTCAATGAAAAAGTCCAATTGGAAGAGTAATAGTGTTTTAGGTTTAGCAATTGTTGACATAGCACTTTGACGGATGTTATTTGTGTGAAAACTTTGTATGGAATGCAATCTGTTTCATTATGACCCCTTGGCTATCAAGAATATGTTGTTATTTAATCTGTTAATGTTAATGGATATATAGATACAAGAACATGGTCTATCTGCATATGGTGTATATGCACATATGGACTTTCTTTGTTTGACCAAAATGACATACTTATCAATACTCACATGGTCTATCTGCACCATATTGACCAATTACCAGAATGACTAAATTAAAAGACTATGCATATTGACCAAATGAAAACATTGACTCTATATTAGATTGACCAAATGAACAAATTTATTGGTCAAAATGACCATAATGCTCCCATAACCATAATTCTTGTCTTATCGAGCATTCATAGTTATTTAAAAAAACAGAACATGGTCTTTTAAAATAAAACATCATAGCAAAATCTTCAGATGCCAGCTTCGTCCAACTCTGCCATGTGTCCTCCTCAAGCTACCTGCCTCATTCTACTCACCTGCGTGCATACTTAAAGTCAGCTACGCTGAGTGAGTTCTAGTTAATCACATACTCATACAATACCTTCTTACATTTCATACTTAACCTCTTAACTTTATTTCATACACACATCAGTGCATATACTTTCATTCCTACCTTCATACTTTCTTTACATACATAATCATACGTTTTAAAGAGCCTTTCGCCCTATAACCTCACAGATATTATAAGGGTCTGGTCCCTGACATCACAGATATTATAAGGGTCTGGTCCTTGACATCACAGATATTATAAGGGTCTGGTCCTTGACATCACAGATATTATAAGGGTCTGGTCCCTAACATCACAGATATTATAAGGGTCTGGTCCCTAACATCACAGATATTATTAGGGTCTGGTCCCTAACATCACAGATATTATTAGGGTCTGGTCCCTAACATCACAGATATTATTAGGGTCTGGTCCCTCTTCGTTACCATACAACCATGCCTTTCCTTCGTTTGTTAACCTTATCGCATTCATACATATAAGCAAATACATTATACTTACCTTATACGTAACACTACAACCTGACAGTACGTGCAATATCCAAAGATCGTTCACGTACTAACAAGCAATCATTCATACATTTCACATCATTCATATAAGGCATACACTTATCACTTAGGATAAGTGTATTAACAAACATATAGAGTATGCACACAGCCCCGAAAACATAACACAGAAATGGGGCTAGAAACTCACCTGAATCCTGCTACGCTCTCCGTTAATCGTTATTCCCTTCTTGAGCTGTGCATGGCTAACTGTATAATATTTACATGTATCAATTAACTACTACTACTTTTGTTGTATTTCTATCTTTATATAACCCACAACGAACGGGGGTCCGGGGTCAGCGCCCCTGGCAGCGGGGTCTAGGGGCGGCAGCCCCTAGCAGGGTCCAAGGGGCAGAGCCCCTGGCTGGAAAAATTTTATTTCCATTAACTGTCTTAACACATTTTTCATTAGGTTTTTAATTTATTTTCTCATTTGCTAACTCCAGCGAAATTATCATTAAGCGAACTTAACAATAAGCGAACTTAACATAGGCGAAATTAGTGTTCGGCGAAGTTATCAGTTAGGCGAACTTGTCAACAGGCGAAGTTATCAGTTAGGCGAACTTGTCACCAGACGAAGTTATCAGTTAGGCGAACTTGGCCTTAGGCGAAGTTACCAGTTAGGCGAACTTGTCACCAGGCGAAGTTATCAGTTAGGCGAACTTGGCCTTAGGAGAAGTTACCAGTTAGGCGAACTTGTCACCAGGCGAAGTTATCAGTTAGGCGAACTTGCTTGCAAGCGAACTTGCTTGCAGGCGAAGTTCGCTTGTAGGCGAAGTTGTGCAGCAGCCGCCGCTGTTCATCCTTAATCCCCAAACTCATCATCGTTTTACCGAGAAATCCATGGGTATGGCGTTAACAAGTCCCGCGATCATTCCCATGGCCTTGTTTGGGTAAAACTTAGCCCGGAATGACGTAAAGTTTGGACCTTTATGGTAAAAACGTTAAATACTAATGTTAAGGGTTCATTAATCGAGCCGTTTCCATTCTCGGGTTCATTACACTCGTATTTATCATCAAGTTTACAACTTTATGTTTCGTTTATACCCGATCTACTCTCGTTCTAAGTTTCAAGACTAAACGTTTATAAAAACGAAATCTTTAGGAACAAAACATACCTTTTATACGTTCGGTTTGGTCGCGGTTTGCTTGGTTATCTCGTATATTGAAGATCTAACAATGGTCGGCTTGATTTTTGGACTCGAATCCGCTCTCTCTCTCTCTCTCGGCCGTATGAGATGTAGTGTATGTGTGTGTTTTTGAGTGTGTAGAGATTTATGAAAGATGGAAATGATAGTTAGGGTTTTAGGATGGTTTAAGGGGATATTTATATCCCTTAAAGCCCATGGACAGGCCCATTACCCTTAATCCATCTTAATTAATCTAAGTCCATGATCCGTTCTTTACTAGGTATTACTTACTTAATAACGAGAAATCACTAAACGTAACTTTCTTTATTTATCATTATAATATTCAGGATGTTACAACATATGCGTTCGTAGATATTTTATATTATATAGTACTCAACCGCAACTGTTTATCCTTGTGTTTTTATCAGTTTGCCTAACTTGTTATTTGCTTACTGGCTTTGTTTGAATGCTACTTGCTTTTTCGGCAACCGATGTCCATTTTTATGGCGCGGTTTAGTCCTTGCTTGGTATCCAATGTCCATTTATATGGATTGGTTGAGCCCTTTCTTTATGGTTTGCTTTCTTTATAGTTGTTTGATTGTTATGTGCTATGGCTTATCTGTATATCTCACAGGAATAGTTTGCACTTTTACTTATTATTATATAGTGTCTCAAATATGGTGATTTACTCACTCAACCTTGTGTTGACAAAACTATTTTATTTTCAACGCATATGCAGGTTATTGTGTGACGTGATTATCAAGATTGTTCGAAGCAACTTAGGATGCATGTTAGAGAAAAGATACAAGAAATTAATTTTGGATGTTGAATGACTTGTTTATTTATAAATTTGATGTACATGAATATTTATTTGAAATTATTAAAAAGATATTAAAACTTTTAATGTTGCATGATAGTAACCTTTGAAAAGCTGTGAGCAATCAGTTCGCCCCGGCGTTTCCGCCGTAGGTTGGGGTGTGACAATACACACACACACACACTTATTTAGCAATCGATTTTATGATAAAAACACGAAAATACTATTATTACCCCCTATATTTACTAATATGTTTTGTAATTTTTCAGGTCTCGGACTTCTTGTATGTTGAAGTATTCCTAATAGATAGCAATTTCTGGGTGTTGATTTATTTAGATGCTTAACTTTTAATTAATATGTGTTTTTTTCTCATGTTATAAGTTATATAAATGTTTTAACTTTTTATTTATCTTTGTTAGTGTTTGTGTATTTTTGTATTTGAATTTACATAATGTAACACCCCGACTAAAGCGGAAAAAGCCTGGGTGTGACGTACAGATTGCCCAATACACATGTGACACTATTAAGTGGAAATAATATCATTAATTCATTCGAAACGCAAGTACACAAGTTGTTCAATAAAAACAAATACAAAGGAGAACAATAAAACCCATGTCTTATTTATTTATTGTTAAAATAACCTATCTTCTAGTGACTTCACCCGTTTCATCCTCTAATGAAAGTACATGTAGCATATATATAAAATAATGTCAACTAAATTAATAGTTGGTGAGCTCACACAGTTTAAATACTACATAAAAACCATACAATTTCATGAAAACTTGTGAAAAACACATAAGGGTTCTTTACACTAGAAACAATGGTCCATGAGTGTAAAGAATAAATTAAAGTCTTTTCCAGTTGGGATTGTGCACCAACGTACTCAGATCGGAGTCCCTTTTTGTAAGACCCCGTTACCGGTGCCTCACATTTGGACGTTGGATTTACTCATCAACATAGTTCTAATAATCAGAGTTAATAAAAACATACGCGGAATATAAAAACTTCCATAAAACATTTCATAACCATCCTTAACTTGTTTTAAAACATCATCTTGTCTTTCATAAAAAACAAAACATTAAACATGAACGTCTTGAGTCTTCCGATGCCAGCCTCTTATTCAATG
This sequence comes from Bidens hawaiensis, assembly GCF_021521415.1. Taxonomy (NCBI): domain Eukaryota; kingdom Viridiplantae; phylum Streptophyta; class Magnoliopsida; order Asterales; family Asteraceae; genus Bidens; species Bidens hawaiensis. The sequence continues at coordinate 130,928 of NW_027494735.1, forward strand.
CCACGTGTTCCCCTCAAGCGAGCTGTTTCATCCTACTAACCTGTGTGCATACTAAAAGTCAGCTACGCTGAGTGAGTTCTAGTTAATCAGGCAACATACATTACATTCACATTCATACATACGTATCCGAAGACACGTATTTTCATCTTTCCTTACATACTTACATATATACTTACATACATACTTCCACTCATACATATACGTTTTAAAGAGCTTTTCGCCCTATAACCTTCGCCGATATTATTAGGGTCGATTCCCTACATTCGCCGATATTATTAGGGTCGGTTCCCTACATTCGCCGACATTATTAGGGTCGGTTCCCTACATTCGCCGATATTATTAGGGTCAGTTCCCTACATTCGTACTACTATAACCTACCTGTCTTTTACATACTTTCCTTGACAATACGTGCAATCACCAAAGAGCATTCACGTACCAGCAACATATCATACTTACATCATACTTATTCATTCATACCTCATTTATACATCATATATATTCATACATACAACATTCATACATCATATATATCAATCATGTCATTAACTACCACCTGACGGTCCATGTAATATCCGAAGATCGTGCATGCACCGTCAAGCAATCATCATACATAATTTATACAAGGCACACACTTACCACTTAAGGTAAGTGTATTAACTATCACATCGAGTATGCACACAGACCCGAAAACATAACAAGGAAGTCGGGCTAGAAACTCACCTGGATCCTGTTGCGTTTGCCGTTAATCGTTATCCCCTTCTTTAATTGAGCTCGGCTAACTGTTAAATATATATTTGTTAATTAACCGTATAATTACTTAAGTTGGTATTTTAGTTTACCAACGTGCTTCCTAAGTTGGGCTTGTTTGTTTAGCTCTCACATATGGGTCCATCAAGTAGATCAGGTCCACTGTCTAATGTAGCCTTTGAGCCCAACTGACCAGGCCCAAAGTCAATAGGGAGCTTTGTCGGCCGAGAACCCGTTCTGGCCGAGAACTCCAGACTGACCGAGAACTCCGGTTTGACCAAAGTATCAGGTTTGACTGAGAACCTTTGGTCACCGAGAACTCCAATTGACCGAAAACTCATGTTGACCGAGTTCTCGCGTTGACCGAGAACCCGTATTGACCGAGATCCCATATTTGGCCAAAAGCATGGGTTGGCCGAGAACCCTCAGTCCTGGCCGAGAACTCCCTGTTCAGCTCATCTTTCTATCTTTATGTTTCTACCTTGTTCAGTTAACTGTTCTATGGTTCAAATCATGAGCTTTTAACCCCTTTCATCATCATTCAATACGCTTTACACCCATCACTATATCATCATCTAGATCTAACCCATTTTAGGCATAAAGCTTAGACCTTTATAGATTTAAAATGTTCTAGGCTAGAATTAGGGTTTCCTTTAAGAACCGGTTATACCCATGAGTCCATTTCGTCCATTTTAATCATCAAGTTTGCATTTTTATGGTATAGCTATACTCGATTTACTATCCTACTAAGTTTCATGCAAAACCGACTTCGTTTACCCGTCCTTTTCACAAACCGAATACTACTCGTTTTACCCGAAACGAACCAACTAACCCGTTTATTATCAAGTTCATTACTTTTTCAATAATCATGACCCGATCTATCATCCTACGTATTTGCATGTAAATCCGTTCATGAAAAGTAAGCATTTTTAACAAAAACGTACCCTTAAGGTTTTTGTATTAAATCACTCTAGATGCTCAAAACCATATCAAACGAACTCCGATTTGAGTTATTCAAGTGGCCATGGAACCGTCTCGTCCCGATTTACAAACCCATCTCTCACCTTCGCCGGAAACCGCTACTACAGTCGCCGGAACAGCTGAACAGTCGCCGGAATCTTCACTTTTGAGCTGCTGTGGTTTTACTGATAAAAACCATACTTCCAGACCTCTGATCGAAGATCTTTTCGGTGGAAAACTTCATATATATGTCATGAATACTCGGTTAAAATTTGAGACCGATCTGACGGCTAGATCTCCGGGAATCTTTGTGTCTTTGTTGGTGTTTTTCTCAAAAACGGGAATTGGGTTAAGTGTGTGTTTTGGTGGTGTAGGCTATGGTGTGAAGATGTATGAAAATGGAAAGGATTAAGGTTTTAAGGGGTATTTATACTCCCTTAAGCCCATGGACCTTAGGCCCATCTTTCATTTTTGGTCCATTATTAATTCCATCTAATTAGCCTACTCATCCTTCCATCTTTATTATTTTATTTCTCAACTAACTTAAGTAAACTTTTCCATCTTAAATAAATAATATATTAATTATTTATTCTTAGAAATTTCGGGATGTTACACTTTTCCACTAGAAACAATGGTCCTGAGTGCAAAGGGGGGGCGTATGATCATACTTATCGAAGAAATCCATGCACGTAATATTTGAGCAAGTAGCAAATAAGCACACAAGTCCATGATGCGAATGATAGTTTGTAAATAATAAATAATCGAAAATGGATCTTTAATAGGATATATATGCTACCCCTAAAATAGTAAAAAAAAAAATGGTAAAAAGGGGGTCTGAGAAACTCACCCTGAAGTTGAAGACAAACTTGAAATAAAATCGAAAGTGCATAAATGAAACAGAAGAAATTGAACATCACGAACTAGAATTGAAAGTACTAAATTAATATTAACTAACATCTTATAAAAAGTAAATAACTCGGGTTGAAAGGATTTTGAAGTGTTGAATGTATATTTTATTATAGAGTTGGATTATAATATTATTTTGTACATTAACGAATTTTAACGAATTATTAACAAATTATGAGTTTAAATTATAAGATTAATATCATGTTCGAATATTTTAAGGGTCACAGAAATATGGGTGTCAACGATATATTCTATTTTGAAAACCAAATATGTTAATGAATTTAAGGTTTAACAAACGAAAATATAAGTTAAACTAGTTTTTAAACGAATTTGACGGGTTTCAGATTTATAATGTTTATGAGTTATGGGTTTTTAACGGAATTTTAGCGTTACTTGTATGATTATTAGTATAAGTGTTTGTTGATTTAGAATTTATAAAATTACAACGACAATACATATTATCTATATAATTATTTTACGAGTTTCTACGAGCGGTTTGGGTTTGTAAAAGTTGATTCTTAAACGAAAATTGTTAACGGAAATCAAAACATCTTTTATTTAACTATAAAACTAATTATATTTATTTTGAATGATTTATAAATATATATTTGATTTATTAAAATTGATAAAAATGGTTTTTAAAAGAAACAAAAAGGATCTGCTGTGACCCGGGTTCGAACCCGGGTCTCCATGACCACACAACACATACAACCACTGGACTAAACAGCTTTTAGTGTTAACGATGCAAAACAATTAATTATAAACAGAAACCCAATCTTCATCTTCTTCACATAAACCCTAGGTTTTCAATTCTCCAGATTTGTTCTAGGTTTGATTGATTTAGGTTAGGGGTTTTGTTGGAAGGATCAGAACAATGAAAACCCACCTATCAATTACCTCTAATAATGCCGGAATGAGGGCATACGACGAGTTGGCCGGAATAAAACTTGAATGAACGAATCAGTGATATTAACGAGTTTGTTATGGTAAAATAATGTTTGTAGCACGTATGGATGAAGGTTAGGATGCTATTTATAGTTGTAATTGGTCCGTTGTATGATTAATTCGAGTTATTGAGATTTTAATAAAATCCGACGGTTCCGGGTTGATAATTCGGCTGTTTATATTGAGATTTTAGATTTTAAACCTTGCACTTTACAACTATACATAATTAGATTAAAACATGCTATATCTTTATATATTTTGATTGTTTATATTTTATACCTGAATAATTTGGAGATTGATTATTTTATAAACTTGTATAGCTCAGAGATTCGTTATTTGAACCATATGAATATAAAGCGAACTTAAACGAACTTTAAATCATTGAAATTTATATAAATTCATAACTTCCAAAAACAAATATATTAAACGACTAAGCGGGTCAGTTTAATGAATACAAATACATGAAACGAAACTTGATTTATATATATGTCAATACATATAAAAATCGAAAATTTAAAACGGGTCGGGTTTTCCGGTTTGAAAAGTAAAGAATGTTACACATAACAATTTAATGTCTCATAATTTATGTTAAATTATTCTTTATTATATAAATATGACATTTGCATTTTACTAAATTTATAATATATACATTAACTTAAAATATTTTCCAGTTTAAGGTTAAGCATCCATTATAATACAAATTAATGGTTACATAATGTTATTTGAAGCTAAAAATCCGTCATTAAAAATATTCCAATATCAAAATACTATCAAGATTTTTTTAAAATACCAATTAATGGTTACACGTAGGGATGGCAATGAAACCCGAACCCGATGATAAAACCCGAATCCCGACATAAATGGGATGGGTAATACCCGACCCATTAGGGTTTGGGATTAGTTTTAAAATTTTTTGCGGGTTTGGGACGGGTTTGGGATTTCTAATATACCCGATTACCCGACCCAATTACCCGATAACATAAACCCATTTACCCGATTATATACCTGATGTACCCTATATAGCTTACTATATTATATATATAATATATTCCAAATATATTATTTATCGTAACTTGTTTATATTAACTATTTGAGACATTTTATCTTTCTGGTAACAATCTTTGTAATCGAGTAGTTATATATTGTCAAAACCCGGTAGAAACCTAGCGGGTTTTGAGACAGATATAGCTTACGGGTATTTTATCAAAACCCGATAATAATCCCGAAACCCGATGGGAAAATCCGAAACCTGATGGGTAATTACCCAATTAAAACCCGACGGGTTTGGGACGGGTTTGGGATGGACTTTCATAACCGGGTATGGGTTTGGGAATACCTAAACCTGACCCAAACCCGACCCATCGCCATCCCTAGTTACACGATTCTAATTGAATTTGAATTCAATATTATATTATAATAATATGTTAATTATGTCAAAATGGATGCTTAAAATAAAACTTGCATTAAAAGTTTTTAAATCTCAAAATACTTTCTAGGTTAATGTTTTTTTAATAATTCAATATTATATTAAAATATCTTAATTATGTCAAAAATGTTGCTTAAAATAAAATCTCGGGTCCTTGATTTATGCATAGTTACGAGCATAATAGTAGTAAAATGATAATATGATAACTATCTTTATATAATTCTTATCATAAAATTCATTCTTTCATTCCATGGATGTACCTAGAGATTTATGATTTGTTTATAAGTTATGAATTGTATTGTACCTTTATTTCTCTTATTAACAATGCATTGAACTGATTTTGTAGTGATTTTAGTTTTCTTCTTTGTAAGTATAAAAAATTACAATACATTTCTTTGTATTTCGATAATTGTTTAATAAACAAGACTTTATGACTTCATATATCATGATGTAGTTTTTATTGATATATCTTTTTGGCATCATGGATTAAGTTAGAAAGATGTTTTAAGTTGGCATTTTACGTTATTTGTTGTTGTATGTTATTTTATATTAATAAAAACAACAATGTAATACCTTATAATGAATGTAAAATTATTTGTTCGTATAAATATTACACTATCAATTCATTATTATTATTATTATTATTATTATTATTATTATTATTATTATTGATGTTGTTGTTGTTATTATTATTATTATTCTTATCATTGTCGCTATATATATATATGTACAATTTTAACGTGTATGATACAGGTTACTAACCATTGAAAGATATCGAAATTTTACATTATTATTTGAGTCTTCGTCTCCAATTCTTCCAACGTTATAAAAATACATTTTTTAATATGTGACAACATTTTGTTCTAAAAGTTATTTTTAGAAACATAAAATGTATAGTGATATCGGTATGAATGTTTTGTTTTAAAATAAATCAAACATCAATATTTGGTTTGCAAATTATAGTTTATAATTAATAGTGTATAAATATATCAAAATCTTATTATAAAAGTCATAAATAAAAAACATTATATAATATAAATCAATTTACGTATTACATGATATATTTTTTTTACTTTTATTATAACTTTCATCCGTGTGTAACACGTGCTTTCATTATTAAACATGTTATTATTTTAATGATATATTTAATTTGGATAATATTGTTTTTTTAAATATTCAGGTGATGAAACAAAATGAGTTTTTTTTGTTAGAATATTTGAATAAGTTGATGGTGGTTTAATATGAAAGAACATGTTTAGATCTTTTTGTTGATGTTTTTTTGTGGTTTGGTATGCACTAACTTATTGTAACTTAAAATTTTTAATATCTTGACATCGTAAATGATTAATGTTTTGATCCGAAAGTTGAAGAATTTTTGTTTGCTTGAATTTGTTATATAAATTTATTATGTTTAGTGACATGTTATTCCACCGACGTGTTACGCGGGTATATACCCTAGTAATACCACTAAATTAACTCAAAAATGCCCTTTTAATACTTAGAAAATTCTAAAAATAAGAAATTTTCATTTTTGACTCACATTTAATATAATGGACCTTATGGAAATTTGACAACTTTTCCAAAAACCCGTTTTCTACTCATTTCGGGTGCAGTAACGAACGCACCGATAACCATCATCATTATCGTACTAAGTATATCCCACTAATAGTAAAACTATGGTAGGGTCTGAGGGAGGTAGGATGTAGACAGCCTTACCTCTATCCCGTAAAAATAGAGAGACTGCTTCCGGTGAGATCCCTGGCTCCCATTTTCCCATTTCTTTACCAAAATTGTCAAAATCATTTTCTAATAATCCTTGTTTATCAAAATGCATCATTAAAATTTTGACCCGTTAGTTGCTGCACTATGGTTATTTTCTCAAAATAATGAGTTTTTAATGGCAAAAATGCCCTTATTTTCAAAGATATAGCTAGGAACATCCAAAAATTATAAAAATTGATCTCCAGCTCTATTTCTCTATATTATGATAGTAAAAAAATTTCCGTTCTATTTTTACTTGTTTTGATCGTACTTATAGTTTAACGCTTTTAACTTCGGTTTTACCATTATTAACAAACTAATGCCCTGTTTGTTTTTGCCTCTTTTCTCTGAATAAATGAAAACGTCTGATTCGGTCAGACGTAATCAGAAGTGGGACTGTTTGTTTTTTTTCTGGCATTAAGAGGTTCAGCGTCCTAATAGCATCTGAACCAGTAAGAGCTTTTAGTGGGTCTGAAAACCTCTTAACAAAAAAAAACATACGTTTGTCTCCGGCCTCCATTAACTTCTAACCCGGAGACTAGGCTCCATCTCCGACGACTAGAGGTTCGTCTCTAGCCTCCACCTCTTAATGATTCAGATTTCAGACATTTAAACCACCTCTTAACATTCAGATATGGTATTCAGATTCAGACTTAAATCTCTAAAAAAAACAAACGGGGCCTAAGGCCCATCTTGGGGCTATATAAGCCTATTTTCTCACCAAGTATGATTTCCCTACTGTAAAATTTGATATGTTGGGGATTTTGGTCATCGGTTCACTAACCATCCTAACTAGTTACAAGAATGCTCATTTAAGTGGATTTTTAGGGTTTTTTTTTGTCTTAACCTCTAAGTTTCATGTTTTAGTTTGGAAATTTTTATGGATGTTAACATATATTTTAAGTTCTGTAATAAACATACTTTATGCTTCACTAAACCTAAAAAACAACAGTCATCTTGCAAGGACACTAATTAAAGTGTGTTTTTGGTGGGTTTTGAGCATTTAAACAACTCGGGTTCAAGAATTAATAATATAATCTAGGTTTTGTAGTAACATTTACATCATAACAAGGTTTTTTTATCTGATTTTGTATTAAAGTAACATAAAATAGCTTTAAACATAAGATTTTTAACAAAATAATGCATAAAACAATTACTAGTTGCAAAAATGGTGGAGTATCAAGAATTCGTTAGTCTAATTAAAACAATAGTAATAAAAAAATGACAGGATATTGAGTAATACGGTGTGTTATGTTGAGAAAGGTTTCACAAGTATTGAAAATAAAGTAGTTTTACAAAGGTTTCAAGCTATGGGGCCTCATACGTGACAATTACTAGTCGTCGCGTCGATTGGTAAAAAACATAGTGATTGATGTACTTTAATGGAAAAAAAACCATTTCTATCACGACCCCCGACTAAAAGTTCTGGTTCCGTCACCGATATAACATCTTTGCATGTGTGTAACATCCTACTTTTGGTTATTAATAAAATAATTTCGTTTCTTTTATAGTGGGGCTTTATCGGTTTAGATAAATAGAATATGAGTTGGGCTAGCGTTGGGTGAATGAAAATGGGTTATGTACTTGGGCTATGAAAGAAAGAGGAAAGGACCATGGGCTTAAGCCCATGATCCATAATTATATAAGTCATAAATGCCCATTAATCATTCATTTCACACATTCCATACACCTCCCAAAATACACACTTAAGCTCTCTTTCTAGTTTCTCTCTCTCACTCTAGCCGAAATCATCAAGAAGGAAACGATCCCGATCCAAGGTAATGATACTATGAACTTGTATGAGCTTTAACCGATAGATAAAGTTACGAAACAACGAGTCGACACCGTTAAACCGTTTAAGTCACAAGATCCGGGTGGAATCAGGTATAAACCAAACCTATGATGAGCTTAGGGGTTACCCTAGCTCATTTCTGGATCGAACGGGACGAAAAACGGTGAAAAACGAGTTAAAACTCGTTTTTCCGGCGAATCCGCGGTTTTCCGGCGGCCTTCCGGCAGCGGCGCCGGAAAGGTTAATACGTGGTTAAGGACGTCAGGGAATGTTCTGGCATTCCCTGACCTAACCCTAGTTCGCTATGGGGACTTAACGAATTGAAGGTGGTTCGTTAGTTGATTCGCATAAGGGAGCACAGCGAACTAGCTCTAGTTCGTCTATGATTCGTCTCTGATTTGTTAACGGAAAAGGGTAACGAATTACCCTTGATTCGTTATGATTAGTTCGTTAAAAGAAATAAAGATTTAGAAGGTCCAATTCGCTACTTGGACTGGTTCGCTATATGGACTGATTCATTAAGGAGTCCAGTTCGTTAAGGGTTCAATTCGTTATAGGAACCAGTTCGCTAGGATAATCCACTTCGCTATGAACCAGTAACGAATTAGAAGTTTAACAGAATGGTTCATGGACTTAGAAAAGAATGATTTAATTACAAAGAACCCATTGGACTTTTAAGTAGCAAATTATCTAATGATTCAAAATGTTAATGGAAAATGTGATAAGACAGTTAATGGAAATAAAATTTTTCCAAGCTGACCAGGCAGCTCGACCCCAGCCAGGGGCTCTGCCCCACCCTGCTAGGGGCTTCCGCCCCTAGACCCCGCTGCTAGGGGTGCTGCCCCCGGACCCCCGTTCGTTGAGGGTAATAATTAAACTAGAAATATGATATGGGTAGTGATAGTTATTGATACGTATAATTATTATACAGTTAGTCGTGCACAGCTAAAGAAGGGGATAACCATAAACGGTGAAAGCAACTGACTTCAGGTGAGTTTCTAGCCCTACCTCCTTGTTATGTTTTCGGGACTGTGTGCATACTTAATGTGATAGTTAATACACTTACCTTAAGTGGTAAATGTATGCCTTGTATGATTTATGTATGATGATTGCTTAACGATGCGTGAACGATCTTCGGATATTGCATGTACCGTCAAGTGGTAGTTAAAGATACGATTGATATGTATGATGTAAGATATGATGTATGTATGAATATATATGTGAGGTATGCATATTGTATGTATGATATGTTGATGGTACATGAACGCTATTCGGAGATTGCACGTACTGTCAAGGAAAGTATGTAAGAACAGGTATGGGACAGTTGCATGAAGGAAAGGGACCAGGCCCTAATAATATCTGTGATGGTAGGGACCAGACCCTAATAATATCTGTGATGGTAGGGACCAGACCCTAATAATATCTGTGATGTTGGGGACCAGACCCTTTATAATATCTGTGAGGTTATAGGGCGAAAGGCTCTTTAAATAGGATGGATAGTTATGTATGAAAAGTAAGCATGAATAGTGTACACCCCTTCGGGCATGTGTGCAAGTATGTGAACAGACTGTATGTTGTATGATTAACTAGAACTCACTCAGCGTAGTTGACTTTTAGTATGCACGCAGGTGAGTAGAATGAGGCAACTTGCTTGAGGGGAAGCACATGGCATGTATTTGAAGACACTGGCATCTCAATGAAATGTTATGTTATGATGTTTTTAAAAGACAATGTTTTAAGTTTAAATGATTTGAATGTTCGTTAAAGACAGGAATGATGGATATGTAATATATTGGTTAAAGTTTATTATTTCCGCGAAAGTTTTAATTAACTATGATATTTAGAACTGTGTTTATGAGTAAATTCAATACTAAAATAGGGCTACCGGTAATGGGGTCTTACAATGTGTGTGTAACAATGTGTAGGTGAAGTAATTAAAAGGAGGATGGTAGGTGGAGTTATGATGACGATTGGTGGACGGTTTTGATGAGGGGGGTTGTTTTGGTTGGTGGATGCAATAACTTGTCATCTTTTTATAAAAAATCAACTATTGTTATAACTTATAACATGTGTGTATCTTATTAAATTCTAGGTATGTTGGTGAAAGATGGTTATGTTTATGCTTACTTTTATAAAACAGATAGTGTATGGAATTGCATATTTGCATGCAAACTTTAGATAGCTTATAACTTTTGTTCTTATAAAAATGATAACCTACTTAGATGGTATTTTAAATAAATAAAAAGTGTTAGTAGGTTTATGTTATAGTGTTATAATAAAACCTAGAGAAACTTATGGTTTGCGCCCGTGTGTTTAATAGGTGAAGGCACCATATATGTCTCATTCTTAATTTGCACGTTATGTGCCATCATCATTTTTCTGCAGGCTTGGTCTCACTCCCGCCGTCAGTTAACCAGCTGACGGCAAGGGCTTTGGTCATTCTCTCTTCATAATAATAATAATCAATAATAATATCTTTCGATCCATAGATCTTCACTCTTAACCATCATTCCAACATTCTTCCTCTACCATTAGCGGATCTATGAAGGGTTGAGGGGTAACCCATCTTCCCCCTCAACCTTGGTAAGGTCCAAAATTAATGTAAATTTATTTTTTCTTCTATGTTTTACATATGGGTTACTCGTGAGACTCAGAGAAAATGAATTGTAAAGTTTGTATTATTGGATTTGTTTTCCAATTGGAATTGCAGGTTGCAGGAGCAGGCAATGTATTCATAAATATGCGTATTGTTGGGGAAGAAAGTAAAAAACAAAAGTCTTTATATTAATGGAGAGAGTAAGTTATTAGAAATTTAAAAGTTTAAATAGCATAGAAGAAGTAAATTAGATGTGACAATTGTAGACTTAAAGCATCTACATCAATACACACACCCCAAGGTCTGGGTGATGTGACAATGAAGATAAACTTGAGGTGGTAGAATCCACCGTTGTGGTGTAAATTCTAAGAAGTTGGTCCTTAACTGTAACATTCTAACAAACCTGCATGTGTGGGTCTTCCTTTATTTAATGAGAATAGATGGGTTTTTATTATTTATTTGAAATTTAATTGGATTTTCTCTTTTCATTATGTAATCCAAACCAATATGATTTTTTTAACATTTAGAGATAAATAGACAACTCAACCCTCACCCCCTCCCCCTAAATCGACACCTCTACTACTAAAATTATTTTTGGGTTACCCCTGAAGTATTCTTCTAGATCCGCCATTGTCCTCTACCGTCTCCTTTCACCATCATCTCCAAACCTTCACTCTTATTTTCCAACATCCAATTCCAGTAGCCGAAGATGGAAGAAAGGGAGGGTTAGAGACATCGATGGAAAGTAGGGTTGGCGGGGGCGGTCTAGTAGTGTAGATGGAAGGTGAAATGCAGATGGGTGGTTGAAAAACTAAATCCAGTTGAGGATGAAGACAGTCATCGGTTGACATTTAATCAAACACCTAGTGTGCATACTAGATCTAGAAACATTATTAACAATTTGTTAATATTCAATAGTTCAACACACAAAGTTTATGATTTCAAGTAGTTTCTACATACGATTTGCAAGTTTCTCAACCAAAGATAGACGACAAGGTCTCTCATTGTCGATTCGAGCACCGTTAAAGGTAATTATTCTATTATTTAGATTGTTTTTATTGTACGGTGGTGGTGGTGCTCAAAGACGGACACGATGATGCTCGAAGATGAAGATGGTAGTACTCGGGTGGATTTTGGAGTTTGTTTAGATTTGTTACAATAATTTTAGGTTATATAACTAACTATTAGTATGCCGTGTTTTGTTACCTCGGTACGTATTAATTTTGGTTTGTTTGTAGTATAATGAAGTATTATTAATGTTATGTTGATTGTTTTATATAGTACTAGTTTTTAGCCCGCATATTACGCGGGTGTTATTAGGCTACATGTAGTGAAGGGGCTACAAAATGGGGCGACTTGCTCCATGTGGCCCCCAGTCAGCAAATGGTGGATTTTTGTGTTAGGGGTGGGGTGTAATGATGTTGTAACCCTATATTTATATTACATTATAATAGAGACAGACAACCTTTCACCTTCTTATACTCTCTCTCTCTCTCTCATGAGACGCCATAATATTAATTACCTTAACCACATCCTCCTTCCCACTCCTACTTCATCCTTCCGACTCTGCCGGCCACGCTTCCAACCCCGGCTTCAACAAACCCCTGCCGGCTACTTCAATCCTTTCTTTTAATGCCTCTCTTTCTCTCTCCATACGTTACAGCCTCAAACATCAATTCCTTAATCAATTTCTTCTTCAACAACCAATCAATTTCTTTTAATTGATGTCAGTTTGTATGTAATATAATGAAATAAAAACAGCGAAACGAGATTCTTCATCACCAGACTCTACAACAGGTATGTTATCTCTTCCTTTGTATTATAATAATTCCCATGATTCTTGATTATTCATAATTTCTTGATTTCATTCTGCTTTCACTTTTAAATTGGGTTTAATTGTGGTTTATTCGTGGTTAATTAGGTTTAATTTTCTTAGGTCATTTGATTTGGTAATCTATACAAGAAAATTGAAGTTATGGATTGCAGCTTGCACTTAGAACACCTGTAATGCGCATTTGATTTCTTGCATTTGATTTAGTCTCTACTTTATTTGCAGCTTGCACTTAGAACACCTGTAATACACATTGGACCCGCTGCTAACAAAAGTAATGTTAGTCCACAACAGTATCCGAAAGGTACTTATTTTAACTATGATTTTAAATATTAGGTTCTTGTTAATGTTCACTTTTTACAATTTTGTGAGCTGCTTTTTAGCCTTTTTGAATCATCTATGTGTTATTCATTTTTACTTTTGGTTGTTAGAAGTATGTTGTTTATAAGTTCAATTCGTTAGTATTGTGTTTAAGTTATGAGCATATGAGCTTGCAGTCAATTTCCTTCCCATCTTTGAGATTTTGGGCATTAAATACTCGTTATATTTTAAACATGCAAAAGCTTATAGAAACTGTTGTCTCAAAGCATGGAATCAAGAGGCTCTACCATGTAAGGGCCCGGTACTGATTTCAGTACAAATGGTTACCTCTATATCAGTGGCCTTACTTAGGTCAGTTTTACATTTTAAGCTGCTAAATTACCTATTTACCCTTTCATTTTTATTCCAATTCCTCAAGGCACCATTATTCTGTGATTTAATTACTCTTTTTAATTCAAGTCTAATATTACTTCCTGCCTTTTGTTTATTACGTTTTTTACAAAGGTGTGCCTCATGTAGTTCCAAATCTAAATCAGAGTTTGTAGGATATTGATCTGTAACAACAATCAAAGTTTTGCTCGATAAAAAGGTTGAACATAGAGCGAATTTGCTTGTACATAGAGCAACGCGCCGCATATGTGATGCGCGTGTCTCATCTTTTGGGACCTAAACGCCTTGGAGCGCCTTTAAACCAAGTTTCTGCTATTCAATTTATCTTTTGTTAGTGTTTTCTTACAACTACCAAATTGCTTTGTTTTTTGGTTTAATTTTTTTTTTTTGTGCAGTTTAACTTTTTACTTGGATCTATTTCCCCTTCCTATTTTATGTTGGTTGCCATTGTATCTCCTCCTAAAGTTTTTGACTTTACGTCACTATATCTATGAAGATGTTGGCCTTACTGTAACTGGTTTATCTGGAAATATATGGACCCATATTTTTCCACCGTGACAGCATTTCGTGTAATTGCTCGTCGACCTGCTTTTATTAGTCTAGATGTGATCCAAGCGGGTTCAAGTGCCTGAAGAGCGTATTTACCAAAACAAATAGTATTGACTCGATAAGACATTCCCTTCATTCTTCCTCTGTGTTATTTAAGGAATCTGGTTTTTTTGGGGTTATTGTTGATGGTTTTTTTAATTCGGGTTTCTTGTTTGTTCACTTGTTAAGAAAATGAATGTTCTCATGTTCGTTTGTTAAAACTAAAAGGAAACGGTTCACGAATGTAAAAGAATGAGCATAACTGAGTGAAAATCATTTCAAAGTAAACGTAAAAATGAGTTGGTTGGGCCTAGAGATATAATAAAACCCGACTAATGAGTTATATTTTCATTCCAGAAACTTCTACTAAATTGTAATTGACCTTCAAAAGTTTGAATAAATTTACAAAAGAACGTAAAACAATGAATTTAAACAAATGCAAATTAACAAGCATAAATTAACGTAACCAAACAAATGAATGAGACATGTTCATATTCGTTTGTTTAACTAAATGAGCAAATGTTGTTCATGTTCATTCATTTGTTAAATGACAAACTTCTTGCTAAACAATTTAATGAACGTTAGGTTCGTTTACAGGCCTCCTATCTTACACCTTTTGTATTTAATCTAACTTAATAAAAAATGAATATATTAATAAATATTTTATTGTAAAACAAATTTCGCATTTTTTCAACTTCAGCCTCAGGTGGAGCAAAGCCTGTCAATGGCGGCGGTTACTACGGTTATGGACAGGGATACGAGATTTATGGTTATGCTCCGGTTGCACAAGACCTCACCACCATGTACTATGGAGGCTATCCTAGATATGGCGGTTATCCACAAGTCCAACAGCCACCGCAACATCCTCCACAGACACAGCAACAACCTCAGCAGCATCAGGTATGACCAACCAGTTAGCATTTGTTTAGTTAACTTTATTGTCAAAATATGTATTTTTTTGTGATGGGCTTAATGGTACAGTGATATACATGAGCATGTTGAACGTAGAGGCGCGCGTTTTTCTAGGAATGAACATGGGTCGAGTATTGGGCCGGGAAGCAAATCTGTTTTGAATTTGCTTTGAGATGTTTGTGACTTTTTTCCGAAAAGAAAAGCCCCAATTAGTTGTTTTTGGCCTTAAAATTTCTTAGTTTATGCAGATCGATTCCTTCGCTCGCTCTTCCGGCTAAGCTTACTTGCCATATGTTGTGGTATACACTTTGATCAGCTTGGTTTCCTTCTTTGTTATCTTCTGTTAACACTGATTTCAATAGTTAATAAAGAATGCAAACAATGGTATCATGATGCAACCTTTGTTACCACAGAGGAATTTGTTGAGTAATTCTAACAGACTTGGTTGCCCCTTATCCCAACAAGATGAACTTAGCTACGTGTTGGTTTATTCATTTGAATATAAAGATATAAAAATATATGATTATTTTGGAAATTTGATAGAAAAATTTCTTCTTAGGATGAAGGCCAGTTAAGTCTATTGGAGATACTTAACAGCTTAAAGAATATATCAAGGTACTGGTCAAAGTTGACATGTTAGATGAAAGTGAATTACTCATAAGTCAGAACTCTACAAAAAAGGTGAGTTAACCACAATGATACATTTAAGGGGTAAAGGTGCACAAAAGAACCGGTTCCGGACTTGACCCTACCCTACCCGCGGGTACGGACCCGACTTTGGTTTCCCCCCGAGAACTGTACCCGGAACTTACCCGGACTCGGTGGAACCGGTTCCACAAATACCTGATCAAAACCCAACCCTATCCTACCCGAAACCCGAAAAAACCCCGAAAAACTCGATGCAACCGGTCAAAACCCGGTCAAATACCCGACTATACACGGAACTGGTTCCTACTCTGACCCGGTTTTGACTTTTGTTAACCATACCCCGCTCCGGTTCCTATCAGGTTATGGTTGCTGAGAATACCCGGTTTGTGCACCTCTATAAGGGGGTTACCCGAACCCGGTTTTAACTTTTGTTAACCATACCCAGCTCCGGTTCCTATCAGGTTACGGTTTCTGAGAATACCCGGTTTGTGCACCTCTATAAGGGGGTGCGATTAGCTTTGATTTATAAGCATTAAAGGAGTTTAAATGTGTTTTTTTTTTGGAAAAAAGTTTCCTAAGTTAACCAAACCCGATTGACAAACCCAGCCTGAAGCAGCCAGGAACCCGATTCAACAACACTTGACTAACCTCCTGAACCAATTAAACATAAAAAACATAACTACCATACCGAAGCAGCCCAAAACCCGATTAAAATCCTTGAAACCCTAACAATTCGACCTGATAAAACTAAAACCCAAGAAAAAAATTGAGTTTCTTTTTTTTAGCCCGTTATTTTAAAAATCACAACTCATTATCATCTTATTACATGTGTTTTTTTAGTTCTTAGAACGTGTTTACAATTAGTGATGTATAATTAGTTTTTTAGTTGTAAGGCTCGTCTCCGGTGCCCTACATTGGACGTTGGATTTACTCATAAACACCGTTTTAAATATCAGAGTTAACAAAAACGTTCGCGGAATAATAAAAAAAATTCAAATCGTTACATTACATAACCATTAATTCTTGTCTTAACGAGCATTCAAGTCATTCAAACACAAAACATCGTCTTTTAAAATAACATAACATAACACTTCATTGAGATGCCAGTGTCTTCAAATCCATGACGTGTGCCTCCCCTCAAGCGAGCTGCCTCATCCTACTCACCTGCGTGCATACTAAAAGTCAGCTACGCTGAGTGAGTTATAGTTAATCATACGACATACAATCAGTTCACATACTTTCACACAGGCCCGAAGGGGTGTACATTATTCATACTTACTTTTCATACATAACTATCCATCCAATTTAAAGAGCCTTCGCCCTATAACCTCACATATATTATAAGGGTCTGGTCCCTAACATCACAGATATTATAAAGGGTCTGGTCTCTACCGTCACAGATATTATAAGGTTCTGGTCCCTATCCTCACATATATTATTAGGGTCTGGTCTCTATCCTCACAGATATTATTAGGGTCTGGTCCCTATCCTCACAGATATTATTAAGGTATGGTCCCTTTGTTTCGTGTATATGTACCATACCTGTCTTTACGTACCTTCCATGACAACACGTGCAATATCCGAAGATCGTTCACATACCATCAACATATCATACATACATTATTCATTCATCATATATCTTCATACATACATCATTAATACATCGTATATATCAATCATATCCTTAACTTCCACCTAACGGCGCATGCAATATCCGAAGATCGTTAACACACCATCAAGCAATCATCATACATAAATCATAGAAGGCATACACTTACCATTTAAGGTAATTGTATTAACTATCACATCGAGTATGCACACAGCCCCGAAAACATAACTAGGAAGTGGGGCTAAAAACTCATCTGAATGCGGTTACGTTCACCGTTAATGGTGATCCCTTTCTTTAGTTGTGCACGGCTAACTGTATAACAGTTACGCGTATTAATTTCTATCACTATCCATATCACATTCTAGTTTAGTTATAGCCCTCAACGAACGAGGGTCCGGGGGCAGCGCCCCTGGCAGCGGGGTCCAGGGGGCAGAGCTCCTGGCTGAGGTTAAGCTGCCAGGTCAGCTTGGATAAATTTTATTTTCATTAATTGTCTTAACACATTTTTCATTAGGTTTTCATGAAAATGTTTAATTGTTAACCTCTCAATCCTTTAGGTATCTTCTATATATTAATAAATTTCAAGGGCTATTTTGTAATTAATTCATTCTTATTTTAAGTCCAGGGACCGTTCTGTCATTCCATTAAACTTCTAGTTCGTTACAATGCTCTTAACGAATTGGGTTATCATAACGAATTGGTCCTTAACGAATGGGAGTTCATAACGAATTAACTATTATACCAAATCTGCCTTTGTAACGAATCATGCCTTATAACAAACTGGTCTTTATAGCGAATTGGACCTTAACGAATTGAAGCTTATAACGAATTGAACCTGGTAACGAATGACCCCCCTTTTATAATGAATGACCCTTCTAACGAATGAGGGATCATTCGTCATTTCCCATAACGAACTGTCTGACGAATTGCGTAACGAATGTTTAACGAATTAGGATAATTCGTTAGTTTTCCTTAACGAATGGGTGTGCCCAGTTTTTTACACGCGCCTAGGGTTTAGGGCATCTGACACAATGTCAGTTGTCATTTCAAACATTCCCTTCACCGGCGGCGCCGCCTTTCCGGTGCCGTCGTCGCCGGAAAACCGGAAATCTCGCCGGAAAAACGAGATCTCTTCGTTTCTCCACCATTTTCACCGTTTTTCGTCCCGTTCCATCCAGATCTGAGCTAGGGTGACCCCTAAGCTCACCTTAGGTTCGGTTTATACCCGATTCCACCCGGATCTCGTGACTTAAATGGTTTTACGGTGTCGGCTCGTTGTTTCGCAACTAGATCTAACGGGTTTAACATCATACAATATCATACTCTCATTACCTTGGATCGGGATCAGTTTCCTTGGTGATTTCGGCTTAGAGAGAGAGAGAGCAACATGAGAGACAGCTAAGTGTGTGTTTTGGTGGTGTATGGAGTATGTGTGAAATGAATGATTAATGGGTATTAATGGTTTATATAATTATGGATCATGGGCTTAAGCCCATGGTCTTTCAATCTTCCTTCATAACCCAAGTCCATAACCCATATCCATTTAACCTAACACTATCCCAACTTGTATTCTATTTATGTAAACCGATAACGACCCACTATGAAGTAGACGAAATTTATTTTATTACTATAACCGAAAGTAGGATGTTACAAACGGTCATAGCGAATCGGGGTTAATTCATTAGCCTTTTCCATAGCGAACTGGGACAGGAACTAAGGCTAGTTCGTTAAGATTTCATTAACGAATTACTTGTCGAATCACCCCTAGTTCATTAACTTTCCGTTAATGAATTAGGGTTAGGTCAAAGAATGTTAAAAACATTCTCTGACATTCCCTTACCTCGTACATACTTTCCCGCACCGTTGCCGAAAAAACGCGGTTTCGCCGGAAAAACGAGTTTTGACTCGTTTTTTCACCGTTTTTCGTCCCGTTCGACCCAGATCTGAGCTAGGGTGATCCCTAAGCTCATCATAGGTTCGGTTTATACCAGATTCCACCCGGATATCGTGACTTAAACGGTTTAACTGTGTCGGCTCGTCGTTTAGTGACCATATCTAACGAGTTTAAGCTCATACAACATCATACTATCATTAACTTGGATCGGGATCGGTTTTCTATCTGGATTCGGCTAGAGAGAATGAAAGAAACTAGAGAGAGAGCTTAAGTATGTGTGTTTTGTTGGTGTATGGAATATGTGTGAAATGAAATAAATGGGTGATTTAAGGTTTATATAATTATGGATCATGGGCTTAAGCCCATGGTCTTTCCTTCCTTCCTTCATAACCCAAGTCTAGAACCCATATTCGTTTAACCCAACACTAGCCCGACTCATAATTACTCATATTTCATTTTATTAACCGAAACTAAAAAAACGGGATGTTACAATAGTACTTATTGTTTATAAATACCACATGGCATATGTGATATGTTCACATCGTGCATCACACGTCAGATTTATGGACCAAATGCATAGGAGCGCATTGCTCACTTCAAAACAAATCCTCCTGTGGCATTTTGTTGTTGCATTGGAGGGAGAAGACTTAAGAGTTTTGAGTTATGCTGTCATACCCTCAAAATCCACTAACGGAATTTTACTGTTAGAGGGCGTGAACTAACAGGATTGTAGTCATTAGTTATATCAAACATCATTCCTAAAGTTTTAAAAACAGACAAAACATACAAGTCTGACATAAATGCGGAAACGTAAACAGTAATGTAAATTATTGCGTCAACACAGGACGATTTAAAGAAACAGTTGATGTGATAAATTTAAAAGCAATCTAAAACATATGAGAATAGTGCATGCATGTACTAAACCGTGCGCCCGCCTCGGCTACCTGAGATAAACATACTAAAAGTGTCAACACTAGGTTGGTGAGTTCACATGTTTAAGTAAAATAATCGTTGCGTTTTAGCGTTACCAGATTTAGTATTCAAATATATATCAATAGGTAGCTAACCTATCAAGAATGTATTACTAAGTATTTGACGCCGAAGCTGACTGTTTATACGTTTGACTTGCCACCATGTCAACCACGACCATGGTAATGTGTTAGCCAAAATTACACCCACTCGACTTACAGTCGAGTTTAGAGTCGGGTGGGGTTTGTCAAACCCAGTAGTACTACTCAACACTGACTTGCTATCATCCAATATTAATCGGTTTGATTGTTTATGAAGGACTTAGTTGGTTTGTTGCCACTTAGTCTTACAAGTGATACATACATAACAAACGAAATCTACGGTGTTTGGAGTATGTTATCTCCCCCTAATAAAACGTTAAAAGGTAAAAAGGGCCGTGACACTCACTGTTTGCGAATGTAATGAAGTCCGAGAAAAAGCGTACGTAAAGTAAATCCTCACTAGTGCTCTAAAACAAAAATGAGATTTTCTAAGTGTTTTGAACCATGAGTGAGTCTCTAGACTCGACACATAAAAGTTATGCATGAGGTGTGTTCGTGTTACATTTGTGAAATAAGTGCGACTCAACAACACGTTGGTGATAAGTTACGGGTGTTATAAAGTATGGAATTAAATGTTACTACGATATATTTTCAGTAAACCATCAACTACACGGGCATATATGTCAAACACAACTAAAACATCGATCAAGCAATTGATTTTTCACATTCCAACAAGAATTCAGCAGCTAAGTTTTCCGAGACATAATTTAGCACGTCAAGAAGGCTCTATTTCACTATTCATAACATGTAGATAAAATCACCAAAATTTACCACAGAATAACAGGTGAGTTAGGTGTCGGGAAATATTTTTATTATATTTTTATCATGTATGGTTTTATCACAAGACTTAAATCAACACAGCAGGTACACATCAGTCATTATCATGCGCAACAAAAAGTTCTCGACTAGTCCCATTACATGACCAATCCAATAATGTAAGAACAATTGGGTTAGATTCCAAATTCAATTTATTAACTTCCAGAAGTGGAATCAACCCATTTGGTCTTGTATTTTGTGAGATATGCTATCAACAAATCAGTATGTAAACAGGCTTCCCGAATCAGGACTGCGCAACTAATTTATAAATTCATAAAAAGTGACTTCCACACATCCAAAAATTATGAATTTGTATTCCTTAGAAACTAGACTCGACCTACTACATCATAGAATTGATAACAACATCAAAACATATAATTAACATCGAGTTAGAGCCGTATTAACATGCATCTATGATTCTGTCCAGCATCAGCTTTCACCAAACTCCAACAAAGTAATAACCTATGAACAATTAATCATGCATACAATCCTCTAGACCCATAATCTATCCACAATGCATCTCAATTTCACTTTTCATGCACATCTAGGGTTTACATAAATGTTCAATTTCAAACAAGCATGAAATTGACAATCAATTTCAACATAGGTAGCTAGTAATCAGTTTAAACCCTAACTCATCATTATTCATCAATTTTAAGATTTATGGTTTTTGATTAACATGTTTAACCAATAGGGAGGCTAGAGAGGGTGTTAATTACCTAGTTAGCACCTTGGATCTTTCGATTTCTTCTTGAAAATATCTTGTGTGTGTGTGTGTTTTGGCCGAAGGTGGAGAGGGGAGGGGGGTGGTTGCCGTGAGAAAGGGGTGGGGGGGGGGGGGGATTAGGGTTGGTGTATTAAGTTGTTTAATTATTTTAATTATAATGCATGTTACATTTTCCCCCCTAATCTTCTAGTTAGTCCAATTCTAGCACACACAATCTAGTTTATTTCATCCATGATATAATGTTACACATGCAAGCACGTAGTCACATATAAACATATATTATCACAACATAATACGTATTTATACCAAGTACTTGTTCATATTAATTATTGTTTGTTCACCAACGGTTTGAGTCAACTCGTGTGCGGTTTGGTAAAACTCCGAAAGACTATTTGTATAATAATTGACACATTTAGTTTAAACCCTAATTAAATACATTGAGGAATGCGTTAACTGGAATGACATAGTTCATGTGATCTTGAGTTTGAATTAACGGAGTTAACCTGAAATTGACGTGTATCACATATGTCATTTCAGTGTAAAAATTATGGTAGGACAACAATCTCTTATATAGTTGTGTTTGTCTGTCTTCTACTACATTGTTTTAAAATTCTATGTATGTAGCTATAGAACGGATTCCTATCTTTACCATCTAAGCATTGAATTAAATGTTGTAATTCTGAATAGTTTGCTTGATCTTATTTTAAGCTACAATTACAATTCTGATAACCTTTTGTTCTTGACAGGGAGCAAAACTATTAATATCACTTTTATCAATTGGTTTCGAATTGTGTTTAACAATATGCGTTAAAACTATATTTATAAAATTTAAAATGTTTTGTTTAGTGTTTAGTCTATTCTCATAGCGTGTGTATTTAAATATAGTTTGCTTGGACAAAAGGTCTGTCTATAATTTCTCAACTTTCTTCACAACCGAGTTGGAATGAACAACTCTGGCATACCATGCCGAAGATGCTTATACACCTTTTATGCCCGGTCAAATGTTACCTTAATCTTGTTAATGTTCGTTTGTTAAGAAAATGAACGTGTTCATGTTCATTCGTTACAACATACCAATATAAACTAACAGTTTATGAATATAAATGAGCAAACATAATTGAACATAGATGATGAACATAATGAGCTAAAACCAATCAAAATGAATGTGAATGGCAATGTGCAAGTGTTTATGGCCTAAAAGTTATTAAACTAAAGTATATTGTAATGGGCCTAAAATTATAGAATCAAACACTTGAAACTAAAATCTCATCTTATTAAATTTTAAACCATACCTACAGGTTCATAGACTTCATTTGTCATCTTTTCTATTGTTACTAAGTTTTCTGAAATTCAGAAAAAATAATCATTTTTTGCATGATTAAGGACAAAAAGTGTATAAAACTGTACTTGTAAAGGTTGTAGACTACATGAGTTTAATAATGCTAAAACCACCAAAGCTTTATGAATAAAATAATTTTGTGGGTTTTATGCATTACATATTTACATGTACACTTTGGATGATTTTAAATTTTTTATAGTAATTTTAACAGTGATGGCCCTAAGATTCAAATGTCACGTCCAAGTTGGAAAAAAAAATGTTTCTTAAGCTTTAATAAACTAAATAATGTAAAAAAAAAAAAAAGTGGGCCTATAAAGTGTTTGGTTACTAAAAGTCTTTTGAGTAATTTAAAAAAGAAAAATAAGCCTATAAAGTGTTGGGTATTATAAAAATAATGGTCTTACAATATTAGGAATTTTAAAATTTATGTGCCAAAAAAATGTACCCTGCCGGACTCCCACATCGCACCCTCTCAAAGCCTCCCCTAAATTTTTATAAAATGATCCAGGTAGTTTTATGCGATAAAAGTACACTTTAGATTTTTTTCTACCCATTTGACATGTACGTTTGTTATTTTATTTGTTCTTGCATATATGAAAAACAAAATGTTGGGTTATGTAATCGGGATCATGAACACTAACATTTTAGGTGCTATGCGACAAAACAAAAGAAAGGTTAAAAGATCAAAATCTCGAATGACCCTTTTATGTAACGTACACATGATTATAAGGACCCCCCCCCCCAATCGACGTTGCATCACCCCTGCACCACAAAGTGAACTCATACCGACCATATCCTTATTGCGTCCCCCGCCGCAATGCGCAGACACTCTTACTAGTATGTGTATATATATATATCACACACATGCACATATATAATATTAATAAACACAAACACACACCAGACGACAAATAGTCAAACCCCCCCCCCCCCCCCCACCCCCACACACACACACACATACACACATTCGGCCCAACATCACCTAGGGGGCGGTGTTTAACCCAAAAAAAATCACCCCAATTTGAGCTTGCTTGTCGCCCACTACACAGAGGCTTAGGTTTTTGTTATTAATAATTTTGTTACTTTTTTATTGTGATTTTTTCATTTTTATATTGAGTTTTGTTAGAAGTTAATTATTTAATTTAAGTTGGTTAATTTTTATGTAACTTTTTGTACGGAAGTTCTTTTTGGATTTATTACATACACATTAGTATGTTTGTCATTCACGCAACGATTATTTTGTTTTTGTTTTATTGAAAATATTTGTATGTTCCTTATGTAGGTTGATTATAATTTTATTGTTTGTACCGAATGTTAATTTGGGTTCGTTTAGGTTTGTTCTATTATGTTCGTTTAACTTAGCATTCGATTACATAGAGAACTGTTCTTTTAGGTTTTAGCCGAACGAACATGAGCATACTCAGTTTTTTATGAACGAGCATGAAGACATAATTCTGTTAGATTATATGTCCGTGTTCGGTTTAAGTTAAATGATCGAACACAGACATGCCACGATCGTTCCGTTCATTTACATACCTAGTCAATACCATTATATTTCACAAAAGGTCCTATAGATTTAACAAAAACTAACCTTTAGAATTCATTACAAAGCTATTATATCTAGTATATGCCATGCAAACTTATATTAAATTTTATTTATAAACAAAGTTAAGACGTAAAACCTTGAAACCATAGCCGAACCTCTTTTTTGTAACGAAATAAAGAACATATGGAGAAATTCATTGAAAAATATGTTCTTTAAAATACATAAAAACTAATGGTCAACTTTATTTTTCTTCCATTACTCAGATTTTAAACCATGAAGCTCTTCTTTAGAAAATGAAGCTTTCCAAGATCTAATAATTCCTAAATCAACAATACAATGATACATAATTAAAAAGTGTGTTGATGTTACTCAAATATTGTATAAGTATTTAACTTAAACACATTTACTTGGTGTTATGGAACTTAACTACCACACACAATGTTCTGTTTTGAAGAATCCTCCTGTTAGTTTTAAGGAGAAATGAACATCAAAATCAGACATTTATAACATGTTAAAAGACGCCAACATAGATGTATTTATACTTTTAGTTATTGATTAGTGTAAAGCGGTTGACATGTGCAGGTAAATCAAATGACGGGCGAGAATCATCTTCGCTTCCTTGAGCACAAACACATGAAGGGCTTCTACCAAGCCATGCCATTGGTCCTGCCACACCCTCGACCGTAATTAAAGATATATATAACACATAAATGAGTTTCTAACCCATTGGGTTGTGTCGGTTTATTGTTTTATTGAAAACTAAAAGTAGCGGGTGGTATTCGGTTTTCGGCATTTCCATAGCTAACAAAAGCGACACGAACCAAGTTATCCGAACCGAACCAATATGTATAAATAAATGATGCAAATGTCAAATGGTAAACTCAAAGTATCCAATGCCACATGTGTAATAATGACTTATTTAGTGGTTAAAAATGTATAGCACAAACTTTTAGACCCAATTACATTATTTGGGCCACTTTCGTTAAGTCGAAACATTTCAAGACCAAATCTAGTTAACGATTAATGACCCATAACTGACCCGAAGCAACATGTAAAACTGATTTAACCACAACCGACTAACGGAACTACTCATTTATCCTTCTTTGGTTAGCCAAAAGTTCAGATACATGTAGTAGTTAGGTTAGGTACCCTAGAAAACGCTCGTGCTTTGTTGCACGTCCGATTTTTTCACAAGAAGCATACCATTCGTGTAGCGTGTGTCTACTCCTTTCACTCATGACTAAAACCCTATTATTCTTGTATATGTACAAAATATCAAGCATCTAAATGCCTTTAGAACTCGGGCTCTTGTTAATGGAAGATGGAGGCATTAAAGTGCCATCATTATCCAAAAGAATCACTCTTGCTGTAGCTCGTTTATGCCGAAAGTAGATGCTCCATTGATAACTTTCTAAAGTTTAGATCTAACGTGACAACTGTAAAACTCAACCGAAACCAATCCCCGAACACCTTTTTTTTTCACATGATCATTGCAATTTCTTTTAAATCTTACAAAGCTACGGGCCCAATTCCTGACATCATGTGTACTCACATACCTATAATATTTGTCATGTCTTATATTCTTCTTGGTCTGTCTAAACCCAAAGTACAATCCATTGCATCTGCAACTGAGCCAACATCCCGCAGGTTAACCCGAATCACCCCACTCAAAGATAGTCGGCACCCGATAAACTCGGATACAACCTACATGCTTTTCTTTGACACCAACTTAACCGAGCTTATTGTTCCCTTTGCGACTAATAACATACTTGTATGGTATAAGATTCATAGGTTGAATAAGATCCCTATGAATATGTCACTAACACCATAGTTAATCAAACACACGTGCCTTTTATTTATAGTAAAGTACTGATCAGATTAAAAATATAATAATCAACTTAACATACCTACTCATATGGAAATGAGATGCTTTTGTTAGCGGACACAATATCCATCCTTTGAGGATTTTCCCTGAAAAATAAAATATTTATATTAAAGAGATGTATTACACACATGGTTGCAAGAGTCTCTAGGCGCTTCCAGGGCGGTCGACTTGGGAGTTGCGAGTACCCGGTCTAGTCGTAGAGTACTCGGGAAGTACACAGACTTGGTAAATTAAAAAGATTCTAATTTTTGGGAACTTATATATATATATATATATATATATATATATATATATGTCAAGTATCATAGATCTACTAATATTTATAACAAAATACGTGGATATCAATATAAATATAAAAAATATATTTTTAATTACAAAAGTATCAAAAATTTGACAACAATTAATTAAAAAAATGATAGTCGTTCTTTAAAGGTATAGAGATATGAATTATGTTTTAACTTTTTAAAGTCACAATCAGCTTAAGTGGACCGATTAGATCTGATTGTGTCGTAGGTTGACCACTTTTAATCGATTCCGAGTAACTAGGCGGAGTTAAAGAAAGTCGCCTCGGCACCTTACCTTGTATCGATTACTCGGCGAGTACTCGGCTCCTTGTCAGGATTTTCACAACCATGATTACACAACGTTGAGGTTAAACATATTTCATTTCATGTTAAAATAACATAGATGTAATACATGCTAGATCATAATGAAAAGAAAAGCATACTTCTTGCTTACTTCTCAAAGGCAAAGAATCTCTTCCATGTTGTCCATTGTGAATCTACCTAAAAGCAAGAAAACAATAAATAAAAGAGTTAAGTGTC
Source organism: Bidens hawaiensis (assembly GCF_021521415.1). Taxonomy (NCBI): domain Eukaryota; kingdom Viridiplantae; phylum Streptophyta; class Magnoliopsida; order Asterales; family Asteraceae; genus Bidens; species Bidens hawaiensis. Next base: position 158,461 of record NW_027494735.1, read on the forward strand.
ATTTTAGTACTTGTGGTTTGACAAACTACGCAACTTTAGTACCTATTATTTAGTATGTGAAAATGGTTACCTCAGTTTCAAAAAACTTGCATTTTTAGTACTTTTTTCTAACTCCGTCTATTTTTTCCATTAAGTCAGGGATAATTTGGTAACTTCGTTATTTTCTTTTTTTTTCTATTCTTTTAAACGCTTATATCTTCTAAACCCTAAATCCTCAAATCATAACATAAAAATCCAAATCCTAAATCTCCAAACCCTTTCTCCATATCATCATAGGGTTTGAAATTTTACAATATTTGGGGATTTATGATTTGGATTTTGATGTTATGATTTGGGGATTTAGGGTTTAGAAGATATAAAACGTTTAAAAGAAAAGAAAAAACAAAGAAAGTCACGAAGTTACCAAACTATCCCTGACTTAACGGAAAAAATAGACGGGGTTAGAAAAAAAGTACAAAAAATGCAAGTTTTTTGAAACTGAGGTAGTCATTTGCACAAAATAAAGAATATGTATTAAAGTTGCGTAGTTGTCCAAACCACAGGTACTAAAATGGCACTTAACTCATAAATAAAATTATATAAACAACAAAGAAAAAAATAAAAACAATAAAAAATAGATGATAAATTACCTTAACAGCACCAGACGGTGGAACAGCAAGCATGTTCCAATCAATTTCATCAAATTATTTCTTTTGCTCCTCTATAAATGTTAGCCATGAATTGAGGTAGAAGAATCAAATAGAGAAAGAATTATCACAATCAATAGCAGATCTTATTACCTTCAGTTTGGGTAGTTATACAATGACTCAACGAACCCTAACTAACTGACTCAAAAGAAAAATTACAACATTTACATCTTTAGACCTTTAATTATCAAGTATTGCAATTTCAGTCCTTAGACATCTTAAAATGTAACACCCCGGCTAAAGCAGAAACACCTGAGTGTGACGTACAGATTGCTCAAAACACATGTGACATTATTAAGTGACAATATTATCATTAATTAATTTAAACGTCAAGTACACAAGTTTGTAACAAGAAATACACGAAAAATACAAGAACAATTTAACAACCTGTCCATTTATTAAAATACCTTAAGTTCTAATGTCTTTCTCACGGCGGAATCCTCTAAATAAGGTTCTTGTAGCATACATATAAAATAATGTCAATGAAATGAATAGTTTGTGCGTTCACACAAGTTTTGATATAAGTACATAAAAATCTTCAATTCCATGAACAAGTGTAAATGAGCAAGTAAGGTCCTTTCTAGTTGGGATTGTGCACCAACGTACTCGGATAATAGTGCAAGTAAGTGTCTTTTACGTTGGTAACAACCAGCGTACTCGGATCAGGGGTCCCTATTCCACTCATAACATTGATGTCCTGAGTGCATAGGGGAGCGTATGATCATACTTAATAAGGAAACCATGAGCACGTAATCTTTGTGCAATTAAGCAAATGAACACACAAGTCCATGTAACAAATTGTAGTTTGTAAATAATGAATAAAAGAAATTGTAATGTTGATAGGATATATACGCTACCCCCAAAATGTGTTAAAGCGTTAAAAAGGGGGTGTGAGAAACTCACCTTTGAGATTGAAGACAACTTGAAATAATAACCGAAAGCGCGTTTAAGGAAATTGAAACGATCGAACCTCACAAACTATAATTAAAAATGAAATACAAAATTTAAAGACTAACTATCGGGATTATAAAAGTTAAATAATATTAGTTTTAGGAATTATGCATTATTTTAATATCTATTTCATTAACTTATGGCAAATGGGGACTTTGGGATTTTTAATGAGTTTAACAAAAATGAATAAAGTTTATATAAATCATTTGATGTTTATTAGTTGAAGAATGATTTGTAGATAAATAATTATAACTTATTAATATAAGATTAAATAACAATATTAATAACAATTTATGATTAAACTTTTTTTTTCCAAGTAACATAATTAATTAATTTACTAATTAATTAATTTAAATGTTTTGCATGAATTCTTTTAAAGAAATTATAAATATTAGTTTATGTTGAAATAAAATAAACAATAATTAATTTAAAGATATGAAGTATGTTATATCTATTGTGAAATATTTAAGATAAAGTAATTTTTTATAAATCATCTTATTTAAAAGAAAGTTTATAAGTTTATGATGATCAACAAATCATAAGATTTAGATAAATATATATTCATGTTTGTTCTTGCAAAATAACTAGATTTGATCCAAAATTTAGGAAAATCATAGTGTTTATATTGGATATTCATGTTCATAATGATTCTTAAAACCAAAATATAAGATTTTTATGATAAAGGTAACATGATAATGAAGAACAACTTATGAACAAGTATAAACATTCAAGATAAATATCAAAACAATAGCTATAAAATGCAAGAAATGGTAAAAACTTATTTGTTAGTGCCCTTAAGCTTAAGAAGATAATGTATTGAGGTGTGAAAATAATAGAGGATTTGTCATCCTTTTATACTGAAAATATAGAGTTGTTATGTCTATTGGAGTTGAAGAAATTAAATCATGTTTAATATAATTAAAACACAAATTAAAGATAGTTTAATGGAGTATTCAAAAGGTTTAACTATTTTAATAAACTTTATTTAATTAAAACATTTATTAGTTTTTATTATTTAAGTAACATAATATGAAAAGATGATGATGATGATGATGATGATGATGATGATGATGATAATAATAATAATAATAATAATAATAATAATAATAATAATAATGATAATAAAAGTAGTAGTAGTTGTTAAATAATAATTTCTAGTAAATTGCATGGGACATGTATCTAAATACTTGATTTTGATTATGAATGTTTATAATTGAGTATATAATACTACAAGGGTGGTGAAAAGTATATTGCATAGTAATAATCACAAAAAATACATTAACGAAAATTGAGATTATTTACATGTAACGTCCCGTTTTCTCGTTCCGGTTAATAAAATGAGAACATGAGTTATTATGAGTCGGTCTAGTGTTGGGTTAAGTGGATATGGGTTATGAACTTGGATTAAGAAGGAAAGAAGAAAAGACCATGGGCTTAAGCCCATGATCCATAATATATTAACCTTAATTACTAATTGATTCATTCATTTTAAACATATTCCATACACCACCCAAAACACACACTTAAGCTCTCTCTCTAGTTTCTCTCTTTTTTCTAGCCGAACCAAGAAGGAAAACCGATCCTGATTCAAGGTAATGATGGTAGGATATTATATGAACTCAAACCCGTTAGATTTAGTCACGAAGCGACGATCCGCCACCTTTAAACCGTCAAAGTCACGAGATCCAGGTGGAATTGGGTATGCACCGAGCAAAATATGAGCCTAGGGGTCACCCTAGCTCAGATCTGGATCGAACGGGACGAAAAACGGTGAAAATGGTGCAGAAACTCGTTTTTCCGGCCACTGCCCAGTTTTCCAGCGCCGGAAAGGCGGCGGATACGAGGATAGCATGTCAGAGAATGTTTTCTGACATTCTCTAACCTAACCCTAATTCATTAACAGAGAGTTAACGAACTAGAGGTAATTCGTCAGGTTGATTCGTCAACGGAAGCTTAACGAACTAGCCTTAGTTCGTATCCAAATTCGTTAAGGAAAAGATAACGAATTAACCCCAATTTGTTATGACCATTCATTAAAAGGAGATAACGAACTAGAAGGTTCAATTCGTTACAGAGGGGTCATTCACTATGAAGTTCAATTCTTCAAAGGACCAGTTCGTTATAAGGTCCAATTCATTACAAGGACCAGTTCGTTATAATAGTAAATTAGTTATAAAGTAACGAATGGGTCATTTGTTATGAACCCAATTCGCTAAGAACCAAGTAACGAACTAGAAGTTTGATAAATGACAGACCTGTCCCTGGACTTAGAAAAAGAATGATTTAATTACAAAATAGCCCTTGAACTTTATTAATTCATAGAAGATACCTTAAAGGATTAAGAGGTTAACAATAAAATATTATCATAAAATCCTAATGGAATATGTGTTAAGACAGTTAATGAAAATAAAATTTTTCCAAGCTGATCTGGCAGCTTAACCCCAACCAGGGGCTCTGTCCCTTTGACCCCGCTAGGGGCTGCCACACCTAGAACCTTGCTGCCAGGGGCGCTGCCCTCGGACCCCCGTTTGTTGAGGGTAATAATTAAACTAGAAACACGATATGGGTAGTGATAGTTAAATTGATACGTGTAATTGTTATACAGTTAGTCGTGCACAGCTCAAGAAAGGAATAACCATAAACGGTGAACGAAACCGAGTTCATGTGAGTTTCTAGCCCCATTCCTTGTTATGGTTTCGGGGCTGTGTGCATACTAGATTTGATTAGTTAATACACTTACCTTAACTGGTAAGTGTATGTCTTATATGATTATGTATGAATGAATACTTGACGGTGCGTGAACGATCTTCGGATATTGCATGTATCGCCGGGTGATAGTTTCAAGATATGAATGATATGTATATACAGTATGAATGATTGCTTGTCGGTACGTGAACGATCTTCGGATATTGCACGTACTGTCAAGTTATAATGTTATATATAATGTACGAATGATATGCATGTATGTTATGAATGAATGTAAGAGATAGCCAGGTACAGAAGAAAGAGACTGAGCCCTAATAATACTCAAGGTAGAAAGGGACCGGACCCTAATAATATCCGAGGCAGAAAAGGGATCGAGCCCTTTATAAATATCGAGGCAAAAAGGGACTGAGCCCTAATAATACTCAAGGCAGAAAAGGGACCGGACCCTAATAATATCCGAGGTAGAAAAAGGGACCGGACCCTAATAATATCCGATGCGGAATAGAATAATGTGTAGTAGAGTTTAAAATAAAGTATGAAGATAAGCATGTATATTATGAACGAATTATGAAAGTATGAAGTACGTATGGAAGTACGTAGTTATGAATGTATTGTATGTGGTATGATTAACTAGAACTCACTCAGCGTAGCTGACTTTTAGTATGCACGCAGGTTAATCGACTGAGAAAACTGGTTTGAGGAAGACACATGGCAGGATCCGAAGAGGCTGACATCTGAAGATTTCTCGTGATGTTTGAAATACTATGTTTTATGTTATATTTTTAAAAGACAAGTTATTGATGTTTGTAATGAATGGTTGGCTTTTATATTATTCCGTGAAAGTTTTAATTAACTCTGATGTTTAGATTTGTGTTTATGAGTAAGTCCAACGTCCAATGTAGGGCACCGGGAATGAGGCCTTACATAATAATATTATAAAAATATATAAATTCAAATAGAAACAAAACCGAAAATTTAAAATGGGTCGGGTTTTTGGTTTTAAAAATTAACGAATGTTACAGGATTCACAACTTTTAAAAATTTCATCCCAAAATTAAATTAAAATAAAATTTTAAAAGAAAACAACTAGTACATGTAGTTTTTAAAAGTTTAAACATTTTTTATATATACATATTTAAATAAAAAAATTAAATAACGCCGATCTTTGAATGAACCGAAAGATGCCACAAATGGGAAATATGACAAGGACGCTTATATATAGGATGTGCCAGCGGCGTATCCACCATGCCCTTTTCCAAAATCATTCCAAGTTTCGAGTTATTGCACACAACTGTCGTTACTATGATTTCCATGCGAGGACTTTGATAATTACGTGTGCACCCGTAATTACTTAGTTCGTCGCATGGTCCACATGGTTTGCCATATTGTGTGATTTTTCAAGACATCAATAAAAGAAAACTCTTAATGTACAAAAAAAATTTATAATTTAAAATCACATATTTGATAAATGAACTATTGGGGTTCGAAATAACAAAATAAATAAATGAAACTTTTGAAGTCAATAATACCTCTATAAATGTAAACGTTGAGGTTCAAGAATAATAAGATCGATGAATACAACTTTTGATTCTTGTAATAATAACATGGAACTTAGGAACTCTTAGGTTATCAATAACAACATAGATAAAACATCGAAGTCATGACCATCACGGTAATTAATTGTAAATAACGGGTCGAGAATAACATAAAAATTAATTGTAGCATTGAGCTAACAAAATATCAACACGTAAATCGAAAACACATTGACATAAAATAGAGAAATGAAACTTTAATATCGAAATATCAAAATAGTTTGAGTTCTGGAGTCAAAACAACGTAAAACATCAATTTGAAACTTTGTTTAATGAATGAAATTTCCACATAAAACATTTATTTTGAACAACAACAAGATTAACCAAGTATATACTTGAAACTTCGAAATCAAAGTAAAACATTGGTCTCATATTGATGAGACATCAAGAAAATAATTTGGTGAAACATTGGACAAAAAAAGAACTAAAAAAATAATCAAAACAATTAGTGTAAAAGTAATATAAATTCAACATGTACCTAAACATATTTGAAATCCCAGCTTCCACTAAACGGATACGTTTGTGGAAAATCGGTCAAAAAACGCGAGATTGAGATAATAGTAAACAAGTTCAAATGCAACCATGAATGACAACGAAAATGGCTCAGCAATCACAAATAGACAAATTCAGTTATAAACTTCATATATCGAAAGGATTTGATACGTTAAATTGTTTTGGTTAAATTAAAATAGAATAATATATATATATATATATAAGAAAATAAAGTAATAATAATAAATAAAATAAAACAAGAAACTTGCGATACTTGTCTTCTCGACGGTAGATTTGACGTATAAATGTTATGGTCAGGTGGTGCCATGATTTCTCAACTGAATTTATTGGCGTTGACGAAGGGAAAGAGGAAAATGTTTTCTCTAAAATTCTCTTAATTTATGGTAATCGAAAAAGATTGCGATGCTTTTATAATAATAACTTTTGAAAAAGCTTAGTAATAATAAAAAAAAATTTCTTAGCTAGTGCTAAAGTTTACGACACTTTATTAAATTTTAGGTTTCCCTTATGGCGTCGTCCTATGAAAACTTTAAAGAGAATCTTCAACTAAAAATGACTCATTTTAATAAAACTGTTATGATGATAATATGGGCTTAGGATTTGTTTGAAACAACAATTTTACTTTATTTATCGTGTTCATTTAACCTTGAAAAATATTATATATAATAAGAATTATAGTGGTAATAATAATAATAATAATAATAGTGACCATAATAGTAGTAATAAAATAATAATGATAATAGTGATACTAATAATATTAATAATAAAAAAAATAATAGTGATAATAATAACCATATATTTGACCTAAAGTCTTTTTGAAGATCATCAACTTGATTAAGTACTTGTTAATTAACTATTTTAAAATAATTTGTGGATTTGAAATTATAAGTATAAGGTGTTCGTAAAGAAAAATATTGAATACAGAGAAACATTCATGATATTAAAATACTACTACAAATAATAATAGAAATAAGTGTGTTTGACGAGTATGAATGGGCTAAGTAGGGGTGTAAGGCTACGAGTGAGCTCCAAGTGGTCAGAGGATGCGTTTTAAGATATTGCATGACGGAAACAAGTTAGGCCTTTTGAGTATTGCTGGGGTGCTTGGGTCACTGCAATGATAGAATTCTTGAAGTACGAGCATAAGTCATATAGTTGGGATAAATGGTTGGATAACAGGTTGTGGGAATAGATGATGTTGAAGATTTTTTTATAAGAGGTGGTGGCTGAAATTATCATAAGTATATGGTAATGGAGTGGTAGGATTTACGCATGTTATATAAAGGTGTTCCCCCGTGCAAAGTTTGTTGGGGTAAGTTTGAGTGTCCACGAGTTGTGTTGAGTTTGAAATGGTTCAAGCATAGTTTTGAATTTACTGTTGATGTATTTTGGGTTATCATAGTCAGGATCACGACGGTTAACAACGTGATAATCGGTTGGCATTTTGCGAGTTGAGTTTGAGGGCGACGTCGAGGGTAACAAGATGATATGTTGTGCGCGTAAATAGAAATTCGTATTTACAACCAAAAGAAACATCAGAATTAATCCATATAAATGTAAAATAAAAACAATTAAAGAAATAAAATCACATGAATTAAAATTTGAAATTGAAATTGGGATGCTCGTTTCCATAAAAAAATCACAAATTTTTGAATAACCAAACGAAAAATATATCAAACTTAATATAAGTAATGAAATTGAATTGAAAATCGTGCGTTCATGTACCACCATGACTCTTTGTATTCCCACTTCAAACCATAAAAATAAATGAATAGCTACAAATATAGAAAACGAATTGAAAATCGACTATTCATGCATTACCATGACTTTTCAAATTTTTAATTTTAAACCATAATATTAAATGAATATATAAATAAAATAATTGAATTGAAACTCGACTATTCATGTATCACCATGACTTTTCGAATTATCAATTTTAAAACTGTGACATCCCACATCGGTTGGGAAGGAGAACTAAGCCTTCTTTATAAGGAGGTGGATACCTTCCCCATCATAACGCGTTTTGGGCGCTTAATGGTAGTGGATGAAAGGAGAATTCCACAGTTAAGCGTGCTCAGGTGGGAGAAGTATGAGGATGGGTGACCATCTGGGCAACCAAAAGCAAATCCGTTAGGCGATGGTGGTACGTCCCGCCCAAGCGGAAAATATTATGGTGCGGTGGTAGCTGGGTTGTTACAAATGGTATCAAAGCCAGGGCCGGACCGGTGGTGCCAGGTCCCGCGAGGACGCTGGACCCCTAAGGGGGGTGGATTGTGACATCCCACATCGGTTGGGAAGGAGAACTAAGCCTTCTTTATAAGGAGGTGGATACCTTCCCCATCATAACACGTTTTGGGCGCTTAATGGTAGTGAATGAGAGGAGAATTCCACAGTTAAGCGTGCTCAGGTGGGAGAAGTATGAGGATGGGTGACCACCTGGGCAACCAAAAGCAAATCCGTGAGGCGATGGTGGTACGTCCCGGCCAAAGCGGACAATATTATGGTGCGGTGGTAGCTGGGTTGTTACAAAAACATAATAGTAGATGAATATATAACTAAATAATCACATTGAAACTCGAGTATTCTCGTATTACAACAAAAAAAAATCAAAATGCGTAATTAAATCGAAACGAAAGCTGTGTAAACTTGTATCACCATGACTTGGCAGACTTTCAGTTAAAACACATGGTAAAACATTGAGGGTCGGATTCACACGTCGTATGAACCACAATGACTTGTATTACATCCTTAGGAGTGCCAACCAAATTCCTTTTCACAAAGAGGACATGGTCACGTTGAAAGCTTTAAAGTTGTGATCATATGGCATTGGGGTGGTATATATTAGCCTAATAAGTTTCATGCCCTTTCCGAACTCTCCAGGTAAGCAACCGGGTCCCGCGTCTGATTGGGATTTATGCGTATTGCTTATCCTTAGGTTTCAATAACCTTGGTGTCAATAGTTCAGAAAACAAGCACAATCCCCTTCTAGTTGCTACATACCCTCCATATAGAATCATCTATAAAAATATGAAATCTCGGAAAACCAAAAGAAAACCGATTGTTAAAAATTTTTGAAAATATTTGTTTTAGGCATAAGCCTTGGACTTGTGTGTGATGTTTGTGTATGTAAGGCCCCGTTACCGGTGCCCTACTTTGGACATTGGATTAAACACAATTCTAAATATCAGAGTTAATATAAACTTTCGCGGAGTAATATAAAACTCAACCATTCATTACAAACATCCATAACTTGTCTTTCAAAAACATAACATAAAACATAGTATTTCAAACATCACGACAAATCTTCAGATTCCAGCCTCTTCGGATCCTGCCATGTGTCTTCCTCAAGCCAATTGCTCAGTTGATTAGCCTGCGTGCATACTAAAAGTCAGCTACGCTAAGTGAGTTCTAGTTAATCATACAATATTCAATACATTCATAACTACGTACTTCATACTTTCATAATTCGTTCATAATATACATATTTACCTTCATACTTTATTATACATTCTACTTTACATTATTCTATTCCGCCTTGGATATTATTAGGCCCCGGTCCCTTTTTCTGCCTCAGATATTATTAGGGTCCGGTCCCTTTTCTGCCTTGAGTATTATTAGGGCTCAGTCCCTTTCCGCCTCAAGAGTTATAAAGGGCTCGGTCCCTTTTCTACCTTGAGTATTATTAGGGCTCAGTCCCTTTCTTCTGTACCTGGCTATCTCTTACATTCCTTCATAACATACATACGTACCATTCTTACATTATACATAATATTATAACTTGATATTACATGCAATATCCGAAGATCGTTCGCGTACCAACAAGCAATCATTCATACTTTATATACGTATCGTTCATATCTCCAAACTATCACCCAACGGTACATGCAATATCCGAAGATCGTTCACGCACCGTCAAGCATTCATCTATACATAATCATATAAGGCATGCACTTACCACTTAAGGTAAGGGGCTGTTTGGCAAATGCTGAACCATTAAGTGCTGAATGATTAAGAGGCCTGAATGATTAAGAGGCTCTGAACGAGTAAGTGCTGAACCAGTAAGTATTGTTTGGTTCAACATCTGAATGACTATGCAGAATGACTATTTTACTCCTCTGAGTTGTTTCGTGCTGAATGAAATATATTCGATTATTTTGATATAATATCCTTGTATAAAAAGATTCTAACACCATCAATAAAACCATAGATGCATTTAAAAGTTTTACATTAAAATGTACTGGATAGTATTAAATAAAATCACAAAGAAAGTCAAAGTAAGAAGTTCAAAATGGAGTGTCCTCTAATGCTCCTCATGCACCACCAGCAGCTACTTTAGAGCTCCTCATGCACCACCACCAGCTACTTCAGATGCTACACGCTACACCCGCTTGTATGATCTCATCATAATCTATTAGCTATTTCTTAAATACATGAACATGATCCCATTGGAATCCATCTACCTTCACATCAAAAGTTTGCCTGAATGACACAAACAAATACAACTCAACATTACATTATTACAATAAAACAAAGAGCAAGCGTTAGGTTGTCACACCCTCAAAATCCACCAACGGAGTTTTACCGTCAGAGGGTGTGAACTAACAGGATCAGAATCATTAGTTATAATCAAACCATAAACACGTTTAAATGAAATAAGTGCGGAAGCGTAAAACCATAGAAAACAATGTTACGTCACGCAGGACGACTTAAAACCCAATGATAACAGTTAAAAATAAGTTTGCATAGTTAAAAGTGTTTCAAGCAATGCATGTTCCTAAACCGCGCGCCCGCCTCGGCTACCTGAGAATAACATACTAAAAGTGTCAACACAAGGTTGGTGAGTTCACAAGTTTATATAAAATAAAGCGTTTAGCGTTTGCGTTCAGCGTTTTACGTTACAGCGTTTTGCGTTACAGCGTTTTGCGTTACAACGTTTTGCGTTTCAGCGTTTTGCGTTACAACGTTTTGCGTTACCAGATAGTGTTATGTCAATTATATATCTATAGGTAGCTAGCCTATAAAACAAGTATCACTAAGTGTTCGACACCGAAGCTGACTGTTTATCATTTGCTTTGCCACCAGGTCATCCAGACCATGGTATGTGTTTAGCCAAGATTACACCCACTCGACCTCCAGTCGAGTTTAGCGTTGGGTGGGGTTTGTCAAACCCAGTAGTACTACTCAACAATGACTCGCTATTATCCAATATTAAACGGTTCGATGTGAATGAAGGACTTTAGTTAACGCGTTTGCCACTTAGTCTTTACAAGTGATATATAATCTATATTAACAAAATCTTAAATGCGTTTTCGGAGTATGTTATCTCCCCCAAGTGAAAAGCGTTTAAAAGGTTTAAAAGGGGAAAGTGAAACTCACTGTTTGCGAAGTATTCCCAAAATAATTCACCAAGATGCGCGTCACAGAAAAACTCTCTCTAGCGTTCTAAAACAACAAAGAGATTTTTCTAAGTGTCGGAATATTATCGAGTCTCTAGACCCGGCACATAATACCTATGCACATAACATGTTTCGTGTTTCGTTTGTGAATTGTGTGTGACTTTAACAAAGGTATTTGTGATACGTTACATGTGTAAGCAATTATTTACGTGTCATGTATTCATAATGAACATCACTAGCAATTACTCCCCGTAAGGGCAATTTGGTCAACACATAACAATTAACTAGCAATTATTCCCCACGAGGGCAATTTGGTCAAATCATGACAATCAATTAGCAATTATTCCCCGCAAGGGTAATTTGGTCAAAACATATCAATTATATAGCAAGTATCATGTTTCATGCATTTTCACAAAATTCAGCAGCTAGTTTCACCGAGACAGAAATCCTACTTGAAAGATTGTACTATCTCACCGATCATAGCATCACAATTAATTTACCAAAAATCATCACAAAAGCATATATGTCTTAGGTTTCCAGAACATATTTTATTATATTTTTATTCCACATAGGTTTCTCACAATCATCAAATCATTACAGCAAACTCATAACAGTCAAATTCATGCGCAATAGAATGTTATTTGAAATTCCCGTTAAACAAAAAATCCAATAAATGCAAGACCACTTGGGTTAGGTTTCTAACTCAATAAGTCAACTTCCAGAAGTGGAACCAACCCAATTGGTCTCGTAGTTCATGGGATATAATATTTACAAAACAACCTAACAGCAGGTCTAACAGCTCAGCTTTGCACAACGTTTTTGTAAAATCATAAAAGTTAACCTTTACTTGTCCAAAAATTACAAGTTTATATTCTTTAGAAACTAGACTCAACCTAGTTTACTATAGTATCAATAATCTCAACCAATTTTCAAATTTACACTTCGTTACAGTCAATTAAACATCAATAACACAATCTGTCCAGAAACTGTTTGCATCCAAACTCAACATATTAACTATCTATGGACCATCATACATTCATATAACGCTCTAGACTCCATAAACACTATCCATGCACATCAATTACACATTACATACATGAGTAGGGTTTTTGTTTGAACTCAAATCAAAGACACAACAATTAACATGTAACAATATCAATTCTAGTTATCAAATCATCATCAATACATCATCAAATCAAACAAAATCATATGAACACACTAACATATAAAAATCGGCATCTAGGGTTTGTAATTAACCCAATAAAAGTCAAGATTAAGTATAAAGGATGCATAGGATAGTTGATTATACCTTCCTAGCACCTTAATCTTGAATCAAAAGCTTGGAATTTGTGTATGTATGTGTGTGTGTGTCGACGGCAGCCAAGGAGCCAAGGGGGGGGGGGGGGCTGATCGGTTTGTGTAGGGAGAGAAATAACAAGTTAGGGTTTATTATTATTATTATTATTTATAATAATACTATGTTACACTTTGGCCCCTCCACTTCTAAGTATTACTTATCTAGCTTAAACTAACTTGTTTACATCTTGAGTTAGTGTTTATAACGATGTTATCACATAACACATAAGTCTAACACATAATTATCACATAATTACTGTTTTGATGTTTTTCGTTTATTCACCAATCGTTTGTGTCAACTCGTTTGCGTTTCGGTGCAATTTCCGAAAGACTACACATGTAGTAAGTGTTAAGCGTCATTTAAACCCTAGTTTAAATGTAATGAGGTGTGCGTTATAGATTCAGTGATCTTAAGTTTGAATTGAAGGAGTTGAGTTAACGGAGTTAACCTGAAATTGACGATTGTCACATCATTCCCATGTTAAAGAATTTTCGTCTCGAAAATTTGAGTCAAGTCGTGATGAGTGTGAAAAAGTAAGAAAAATTTTCAGTTTGTCATATCATCCCCTAGTAGAAAGAAATTTCTTCCCGAAATTTAATTCTTACCTCTGGTGATTTCTGACGGTTTGCCGGGTTTCGCGGTTTTCTGTGTTTGGTCAGCCCTTCAAAAAGATGAGGATGCTTTTTCATCATTTGATCCTCGCGTTCCCACGTGAACTCCGGTCCACGTCTCGAGTTCCAACGAACCTTAACGATTGGAATTTTGCTGTGCTGAGCATTTTGGTTTCCCAATCCAAAACCTCGACTGGTTCCTCGATGAAACGTAACTGTTCATCAACTTGCAGTTCATCCAAAGGGACTACTTGAGTCTCATCAGATAGGCATTTCTTCAAATTGGATATGTGGAATACATTGTGTACGCCACTGAGTTCCGTTGGTAGGTCCAGTCGGTACGCCACCGGACCAATGCGCTCAGTTATTCGATAAGGACCAACATATCGTGGGTTGAGTTTGTTTCGCTTCCCAAAGCGAACCACACCTTTCCAAGGTGAGACTTTGAGTAACACTTGGTCATTCACTTGAAATTCGAGAGGTTTTCGGTGCTTGTCAGCGTAACTCTTTTGGCGATCTCGTGCTGCTGCCATGCGGTTTCGGATTTGAACAATCTTTTCCGAGGTTTCGAGTACCAGTTCTGGACCAGTGATTTGGCTGTCACCCACCTCTGCCCAGCAGAGTGGTGATCGACACTTCCGTCCGTACAGCGCTTCAAACGGCGCTGCTTTAATACTTGCGTGGTAGCTGTTATTATACGAAAACTCTACCAAAGGTAAGTGAGGTTCCCAACTTTTTCCGAAATCCAACACGCATGCACGCAACATATCCTCCAGGGTCTGAATAGTTCGTTCACTTTGCCCATCCGTCTGAGGATGGTATGCTGTGCTCATATCAAGACGGGTGCCTAGTGCGCTTTGCAGCGACTTCCAAAAGTGCGAAGTGATCTCGATCAGAAATGATTGAGACAGGCACTCTGTGCCTAGACACCACTTCTTTCATGTAAACACGAGTCAGTCTTTCCATTTTGTCCGATTCCTTAATCGCTAAGAAGTGTGCAGACTTAGTCAACCGGTCAACGATCACCCAGATGGTATCGCATCCCGTCGGTGTCTTAGGTAAACCCGTAATAAAATCTATTGAGATGTGTTCCCATTTCCACATTGGGAGTCCTGGTTGTTGCAGTAGACCTGATGGTTTCTGGTATTCTATTTTGACTCTGGCACAAGTCAAGCATTTGTTCACGTAGGTGGCAATGTCGGCTTTCATGTTCGGCCACCAGTAAAGTGCCTTTAAGTCATGGTACATTTTATCTGAGCCGGGGTGGATAGAATATCGGGACTTGTGGGCTTCGTCCATCACCAGAGTTCTCAACTCTCCGAACCGTGGAACCCAAATCCGGTTCTCAAAATATCGGACCCCGTCCGATCTGGTTTCAAGTTGCTTGTTCATGCCCCGCATGAGTTCCGATGGAAGATTATCATCTTTCAAAGCTTCGAGTTGGGCATTGCGAATCTGGTCGGGTAAATTGCATGAATCGTGAGTTGCAATGCTCGCACTCGTCTGGGTTTATCTGTTTCTTTTCTACTGAGGGCGTCGGCCACTACATTGGCCTTGCCAGGGTGGTACTTGATGGCACAATCATAATCCTTAAGCAGCTCGACCCAACGGCGCTGTCGCATGTTCAGCTCCTTCTGATCGTAGATATGCTGGAGACTCTTGTGGTCGGTGTAAATGGTAAACTTGGTACCGTACAAGTAATGCCTCCATATCTTAAGGGCAAACACCACAGCTCCGATTTCCAAATCATGGGTCGTGTAGTTCTTCTCGTGAACCCGTAGTTGTCGAGAGGCATAAGCTATAACCTTCTCGAGTTGCATCAGCACATAACCGAGACCTTGTTTAGACGCGTCACAGTGTACCTCAAAATTCTCCGTTCCCTCGGGTAGGGCTAGAATAGGGGCGCTACAGAGTTTGGTTTTCAACAGTTGAAAAGCGGATTCTTGCGCGTCACCTCAATTGTACTTAGTGCCTTTGTGAGTCAAAGCGGTGAGGGGTTGAGCAATCTTTGAAAATCCCTCGATGAAACGTCGGTAGTAGCCGGTCAGTCCTAGGAATTGCCGCACCTCAGTCGGAGTCTTAGGTGCTTCCCAGTTTTTGATGGCCTCTACCTTACCGGGATCGACATGGATACCATTCTCGTTGATCACATGTCCTAAAAAGTGAACCTTGCGAAGCCAAAACTCACATTTCGAGAGTTTAGCATACAGTTGTTCCTTCTTCAATAATTCCAGAATTACCCTTAAGTGTTCTTCATGGTCAGCTTCGTTCTTGGAGTAGACGAGAATATCATCAATGAAAACAATCACAAACTTTTCGAGGTACGCCTTGCATACTCGATTCATGAGATCCATAAATACGGCTGGTGCGTTGGTTAGGCCAAAAGGCATAACCGAAAACTCGTAGTGACCATACCGTGTTCTGAAAGCCGTCTTTGAAATATCTTCTTTGCGCACTCTTAGTTGGTGGTAACCAGATCGCAGATCGATCTTCGAGTAGTAACTCGATCCTTGAAGCTGGTCAAACAAATCATCAATTCGGGGAAAAGGATAACGGTTCTTGACTGTCACCTTGTTCAACTCCCGGTAGTCGATACACATGCGGAAAGTCCCGTCCTTCTTTCGGACAAACAAGACAGGGGCTCCCCATGGCGATGAGCTAGGTCGGATAAAACCTTTATCCAATAAATCCTGCAACTGAGTGGACAACTCCTGAAGCTCCGCCGGTGCGAGCCGATACGGGGCTCGTGCTATAGGTGCTGCACCGGGTGTCAACTCGATTTGGAATTCGATTTGTCGTATAGGAGGGAGTCCAGGCAAATCCTCCGGGAAAACTTCCGGAAAATCCCGCACAATCGGTATATCTTCAATTCGCTTCTCCTCCGCGGGTTTCTCAACAATCTGCGCCAAAATTGCCGGATGACCCTTTCGCAGGTACTTCTGCGCCTTCATGAGGGTAATGACGCTGGTGGTCATGCCGCTTCTCTCGCCTCGGACAGAAATGATCTCGCCGGAAGGGGTAGTAATGTGGACTATCTTGTCGTGACATATAATCTCCGCTCGGTTCTCGGATAACTAGTCCATGCCGACCACGACATCGAAACTACTAAGCGTAAAAGGAATAAGGTCGATATCAAAGACATGACCTGACAGTTTTAACTTACATCCCGCAAGTACATGAGTCGTTACTATAGTCTTACCGTCAGCTAATTCAACAGGAAACTTAGCATCTAACGGAGTTGGAGTTAAGTCTAAGAGTTGGCTAAAGGCTTTCGACACAAACCTCCTATCAGCTCTAGTGTCAAACAATACAGAAGCAAAACAGTCGTTCACAGGAAACTTACCAGTCACCACGTACGGATCATTGCGGGCTTGACCCGACCCAATAACAAAAGCTCTTCCTTTACCATTGTTTCCACCACTACTGCCACTTCCATTACCTCCATTGTTGTCGTTCTGTTTCAGCTTGGGACAATCTTTCCTGAAATGACCTTCCTGCCCACATTCGAAACATCCCTTCGTCGTCATAGGTGGTTTAGGAGCACCCTTTGCCGCAAGGTCTCCTCTACATTCCTTTTCCTGGTGACCCATCTTTCCGCATCTCTAACACTTGACACGGTCACACGGGCCAGCATGATGATAGTTGCACCTGTTGCACTTCGGATATTTCCCAGCGTATCCGCTCGAACCCTGCCCGCTACCGTTGTTATTGTTGTTGTGACTCTGATTGTTGAAGTTCCGAGTGAATTCGGGCTTACGGTAGTGTTGTTGCTGTGGGAGGTTCGAGGATGAGGATCTGGTGTTGTCAAACTTTCTCTTTCCGCTGCTCGGGTTGCTGCTGCTGTTGTTGTCATTACTCGGGTTGTCACGGGCTTTAGTGGTTGAACCCCTAGGTGGTAGCGCACCTTGGGTCACTGCTTGATCCGTCAGTTTGTGAGCTAACCGGATCGCTTGTTGAATCATGGCTGGTCTGGAAGACGTCACCATGCCCTGAATTTGCGGTGCTAACCCATCGATATACATTTCAATCCTCTTACTCGGCGAATCTACCATCTGCGGACACATCACCGCTAACTCGTGAGAACAGGTAGTGTAGGCTTCGATTTCTGAGCCCACCATCTTTAGTGACCAAAATTCTGACTCTAACTTCGAAATCTCTTCTCTCGGACAGTACTCTTCTCGCATCATGTTCTTGAACTCCTCCCAGTTCATAGCGTTAGCCAGTTCCAATCCAAGAATCTGTACGTTCGAATTCCACCAAGTGAGAGCAGAATCTTCAAGTGTTCCAGCAGCGAATTTGACCCTACTGGCAGGGGGACAATTACACATCTCAAACGCCGATTCGGCCTTCTCAGCCCAACGCAGGAAGCCAATAGTTCCCTCAGTGCCCTTAAATGTACTGGGCTTGCAGTCAAGGTAGTTCTTGAAGGTACACGTACCTATTGGACCTCCATCTTGGTTCTGGACATGTGCGGCTAGAGCGGCCACCGCGTGGTCATTCAGCAGAGTTTGGAGTTCTGCTGCAGTCAAGTTCATGTTACCACGTTCGTGTCCAGCGTTTCTTCCAGCCATCTAGGTATTATCATCCCGAGATGTCGTCGCCTGAGGACACGTCCGAGTGTGCCTCTGGCTCAGCCGGTTCTTCCTCCAGTTCTTCCTCGGGATTTTCCTCGGTTTCCCCTTCAGGCTCTGCCTCAGGTTCCGCTGCGTTCTGAGCAATTTGCGTTTGTAAGACATCGCAACGCGCTAGAGCTATCCCGGTTCGGGTCCTTGCCTCTTGGAGTTGCTCTTGCAAGTCTATCATCTCGGCTTGCATCTTTCTCATAATTTTCATCTGTTGATCACTAGCCTCTTGCATTTCCTTCATTGCCGCTGCCATGCGGGCAATTTCCTCCTTAGTCTCGGTTCCGTCTTTTTAACAGTCCGGAAACGTTAGCCCTCGTATAGCGCATGTAACCCACGTCACGCTCCAAGCAAGAAACGACAGCTGCGAGAACTCGCTCTACAGGTTCGGTTATGGGTGGTAGGGTGTTGGGATAAGCAGTATGGTTCGGGTGAGGTAACGGGGGAACTTGTTCGCCATAGACCATACGTCTGATCATATTAGGGTACCAATCCCAGCTAACTTCGTTTTCGTACATGCCTCCGGATAAGCGGTACCTCTTCGGTGCGGGAGCTTCGAGTTCCGGTACTACACGAGGTGGCGAAGCGGTGGGTAACTGCGGTTCCTTCCCGTGAGCATGAGTCATCGGATCAGATGATGATGATGATGGCGGCGTCGACATTCCTACAGGTAAGCCGTGTATGCGTGCGCGTATGAGTGAAAGAGGTAAAGAGATAAGATAACAAAGACTACACAAATCTATGCAGTGCGTATCATTATAACTAATGGGTCGTCGCGGTTATAGTCTAGTATGCATGCAGCTTCTAGTTCGCTATAACCAATGGCTCTGATACCAATCTGTCACACCCTAAAAATCTACTAACGGAGTTTTACCTTCAGAGGGTGTGAACTAACAGGATCGGAATCATTAGTTATAATCAAACCATAAACACGTTTAAATGAAATAAGTGCGGAAGCGTAAAACCATAGAAAACAATGTTACGTCACGCAGGACGACTTAAAACCCAATGATAGCAGTTAAAAATAAGTTTGCATAGTTAAAAGTGTTTCAAGCAATGCATGTTCCTAAACCGCGCGCCCGCCTCGGCTACCTGAGAATAACATACTAAAAGTGTCAACACAAGGTTGGTGAGTTCACAAGTTTATATAAAATAAAGCGTTTAGCGTTTGCGTTCAGCGTTTTGCGTTACAGCGTTTTGCGTTACAGCGTTTTGCGTTACAACGTTTTGCGTTTCAGCGTTTTGCGTTACAACGTTTTGCGTTACCAGATAGTGTTATGTCAATTATATATCTATAGGTAGCTAGCCTATAAAACAAGTATCACTAAGTGTTCGACACCGAAGCTGACTGTTTATCATTTGCTTTGCCACCAGGTCATCCAGACCATGGTATGTGTTTAGCCAAGATTACACCCACTCGACCTCCAGTCGAGTTTAGCGTTGGGTGGGGTTTGTCAAACCCAGTAGTACTACTCAACAATGACTCGCTATTATCCAATATTAAACGGTTCGATGTGAATGAAGGACTTTAGTTAACGCGTTTGCCACTTAGTCTTTACAAGTGATATATAATCTATATTAACAAAATCTTAAATGCGTTTTCGGAGTATGTTATCTCCCCCAAGTGAAAAGCGTTTAAAAGGTTTAAAAGGGGAAAGTGAAACTCACTGTTTGCGAAGTATTCCCAAAATAATTCACCAAGATGCGCGTCACAGAAAAACTCTCTCTAGCGTTCTAAAACAACAAAGAGATTTTTCTAAGTGTCGGAATATTATCGAGTCTCTAGACCCGGCACATAATACCTATGCACATAACATGTTTCGTGTTTCGTTTGTGAATTGTGTGTGACTTTAACAAAGGTATTTGTGATACGTTACATGTGTAAGCAATTATTTACGTGTCATGTATTCAAAATGAACATCATTAGCAATTACTCCCCGTAAGGTCAATTTGGTCAACACATAACAATTAACTAGCAATTATTCCCCACGAGGGCAATTTGGTCAAATCATGACAATCAATTAGCAATTATTCCCCGCAAGGGTAATTTGGTCAAAACATATCAATTATATAGCAAGTATCATGTTTCATGCATTTTCACAAAATTCAGCAGCTAGTTTCACCGAGACAGAAATCCTACTTGAAAGATTGTACTATCTCACCGATCATAGCATCACAATTAATTTACCAAAAATCATCACAAAAGCATATATGTCTTAGGTTTCCAGAACATATTTTATTATATTTTTATTCCACATAGGTTTCTCACAATCATCAAATCATTACAGCAAACTCATAACAGTCAAATTCATGCGCAACAGAATGTTATTTGAAATTCCCGTTAAACAAAAAATCCAATAAATACAAGACCACTTGGGTTAGGTTTCTAACTCAATAAGTCAACTTCCAAAAGTGGAACCAACCCAATTGGTCTCGTAGTTCATGGGATATAATATTTACAAAACAACCTAACAGCAGGTCTAACAGCTCAGCTTTGCACAACGTTTTTGTAAAATCATAAAAGTTAACCTTTAGTTGTCCAAAAATTACAAGTTTATATTCTTTAGAAACTAGACTCAACCTAGTTTACTGTAGTATCAATAATCTCAACCAATTTTCAAATTTACACTTCGTTACAGTCAATTAAACATCAATAACACAATCTGTCCAGAAACTGTTTGCATCCAAACTCAACATATTAACTATCTATGGACCATCATACATTCATATAACGCTCTAGACTCCATAAACACTATCCATGCACATCAATTACACATTACATACATGAGTAGGGTTTTTGTTTGAACTCAAATCAAAGACACAACAATTAACATGTAACAATATCAATTCTAGTTATCAAATCATCATCAATACATCATCAAATCAAACAAAATCATATGAACACACTAACATATAAAAATCGGCATCTAGGGTTTGTAATTAACCCAATAAAAGTCAAGATTAAGTATAAAGGATGCATAGGATAGTTGATTATACCTTCCTAGCACCTTAATCTTGAATCAAAAGCTTGGAATTTGTTGTATGTATGTGTGTGTCGACGGCAGCCAAGGAGCCAGGGGGGGGGGGGGGCTGATCGGTTTGTGTAGGGAGAGAAATAACAAGTTAGGGTTTATTATTATTATTATTATTTATAATAATACTATGTTACACTTTGGCCCCTCCACTTCTAAGTATTACTTATCTAGCTTAAACTAACTTGTTTACATCTTGAGTTAGTGTTTATAACGATGTTATCACATAACACATAAGTCTAACACATAATTATCACATAATTACTGTTTTGACGTTTTTCGTTTATTCACCAATCGTTTGTGTCAACTCGTTTGCGTTTCGGTGCAATTCCCGAAAGACTACACATGTAGTAAGTGTTAAGCGTCATTTAAACCCTAGTTTAAATGTAATGAGGTGTGCGTTATAGATTCAGTGATCTTAAGTTTGAATTGACGGAGTTGAGTTAACGGAGTTAACCTGAAATTGACGATTGTCACATAGGTATACTCATAGTTGGTGGCACTATTATCAATTTCAATTTATACTTTATACGCCCAAACATCCCCAAAATATATTATCCAAACATCCCCACAATTATATAAATGATAGTTTACATTGTTTTTAGTTTTCATGTCATTCCTATAAAGAAAAGTAGTATAAATGATGTCAAATAATTATATTCAGCTTAGGGACCAAATATTTTTACAAACAAAATGGTTACTTTGAAGTTTGAATACGAGGAGATTTTTTTAAAAACTGTTAAAAATGAAGCGAGCGATGATACGTACGATGTTTGATCTTCGACTTCCCTATTTCCACTCCCGTGTTTCACCTAAGGCATTACAACGCCATTGATCTTCGACAGCATACTGCAATAGCAAATTTAACACATTAATTTGACATTCTTAGTCGTAAGAAATCATGATAGACCCACAGTTGGACATCAAATCCAGCAACAAGTTTGACAATAATTTAACATTTTTAATTACAAAACAAGCTAATAACCTTATAGTTTGAACAACAAACAGCTGCATCAATTTTAACACATTGGTTCTACATTTTTAGTTTTAAAACAACATAATAAACTTACATTTTGGACAGCAAACGCAGCAATAAGTTTAACACACTTGTTCATGATAATTATGATATTTTTAGTTGCAAACAACATAATAAACTTACATTTTAGGACAACAAATTACAGACACAAATTTAACATACTAAATCACCATTAATGGCTAATATGAAACCATTATCCCATGTCTTAACTAACATCAAATTTGTCATATCCTTTCTTTACACTTTATATTATCCAAGTTCATATTGTTATGATATGTAGGGATGAGCGTTTCCGGTACGGGTACCGATTGGTACCGGTACCGAACCGAACATGTTCGGTACTAGTACCGGTACCAAATATTTCCGAATTTTGGGATCGGTACCGGTCCAATCCCGAGCTCATCCCTAATTGAGACGTTTGCTAATAGGTTAAAATAAAATCAACTTACTTAATGTTTCCAAATCGTTTCAACAACGCACTATGTTAATTCTCGAAGTTCATATCCTTGTGAACATAGTGTTTATTTATGTAATAGCCCGTATACGAGTAACTCACTGCATATACTTCTAATTATTCAATAAGAAAGCTTGTACATTTTACCATATATAAAACTCTTTGATTTTGTTTGCTTTACATATTTATGTATAACCTGTATACGAGTAATTCAATGTATATACTCAAATCTTTAAAAGTTAAATTAGTCATTCATTCAATACATTTTATCAAATACCTTATGTGCATCATAATTATGTTTACAAAACCAATTGTCTGTAGGCTCTTTCAACTCAGTTTTTCTTCACACACTTTATATAACCAATTTAAAACGAAAATAAGTTATTCGTGCACATTGTATTATGTTTCAAGCATACATAAATTACTCATACATTCAGTTGTAAAATTTTCAAGGAATTACAATGCTTGTGTGGTTTATGAATGAACCAAATGTGTAAAAATCATATTTAAGCATAGATCGACAACAAAACTTACGCTTTCATTTCAGATTTATCCCAATAAACCCAAATACCTTGCTATATCATCAAATGGTTAAAACATCAATTAACTGTTCGAACTAAATTGTCAATATAAAAGCAAGATTCAATCAAACTGAACACCAATTAGCATAAACTGAACATCAATTAGCCGTTAGAACCAGAAACCCTAGCTTCTAGGCCTAGCCGTTCAAACCCTATATGTTGTGAAACAGAAATCGAAGAGGGTGGGGAAACATAAGAGCAAGAATCGAAGAGGGAATAAAAATCAAACCTGTTTACGCTTGGAATCGGGCGAGGAACGGATGGTGGTATTAGGCCTGGGTCGCTGGAAGAGAAGAAGAGGAAGGAAACGTTGTATTAGGTCAGGGCATTATGGTCCTCTTTTTCATTCAGCTCCAAATACAAGCTGATTGATTCAGACTTCATGGTCTGACCGATTCAGACTTCAGATGAGAGTTTTAAACAAGCCAAACACTTCATGGTCTGACCGATTCAGACTTCAGATCTGAATGGAGTCATTCAGAGGCTTTCCAAACAGGCCCTAAGTGTATTAACTAATCACATCGAGTACGCACACAGCCCCGGAAACATAACAAGGAAAGGGGCTAGAAACTCACCTGAACTCGATTACGTTCACCGTTAATTGTTATTCCTTTCCTTAGCTGTGCTCGACTAACTGTATAACAATTACACGTATCAATTTAACTATCACTACTCACATCACGTTTCTAGTCAAGTTATAACCATCAACGAACGGGGGTTCTGGGGCAGCGCCCCTGGCAGCAAGGTCTAGGGGCGGCAACCCCTAGCAGGGTCCAAGGGGCAGAGCCCCTGGCTGGGGTCAAGCGGCCAGGTCGGCTTGGAAAAATTTTATTTCCAATAACTGTCTTAACACATTTTCCATTAGAATTTTGAATCATTAATTAATTTGCTAACTTAAAAGTCTAAGGGCTTCTTTGTAATTAAATCATTCTTTTTCTAAGTCTAGGGACCATTCTGTCATTCTTTCAAAGTCTATTTCGTTATCATGCTCTATAACGAATTGGGGTTCATTCGTTACTTCTGTCTTCCATAACGAATTGGCTAATTCGTTACTTCATAACGAATTGGTCCTTAGAACGAATTGGACCTATAACGAACTGGACCTTATTCGTTTGGTCTGTTTAACGAATTCAACTTCTTAGCGAATTGAACCCTTATAAGGAACCAGTCCTCATAACGAATTAGACCTTATAACGAACTGGTCATCATACGGATTGGACTTAACGAACTGGAGCTAGTTCGTTAGTCTTTCCTTAACGAATCAGTTCATGAATCAGAGCTAGTTCGTTAGACCTCCGCTAACGAATTAGGGTTAGGTCATAGAATGTCAGAACATTCTCTGACATTCCTCTTAACCTCGTACCATTTTCCGGCGCCGCCTTTCCGGTGTCGTCGCCGGAAAAACGCGGTTTGGCCGGAAAAACGAGTTTTGACTCGTTTTTCACCGTTTTTCGCCCCGTTCGATCCAGATCTGAGCTAGGGTGACCCCTAAGCTCATCTTAGGTTCGTTTTATACCCGATTCCACCCAGATCTCGTGACTTAAACGGTTTACCGGTGTCGGCTCGTCGTTTCGTGACCATATCTAACGGGTTTAAGCTCATATAACATAATACTATCATTACCTTGGATCGGGATCGGTTTTCCTTGGTGTTTTCGGCTAGAGAGAGATAGAAAGATGAGAGAGAGCTAAGTGTGTGTTTTGGTGGTGTATGGAATATGTGTGAAATGAAATTAAATGGGTTATTAAAGGTTTATATATTAATGGATCATGGGATTAGCCCATGGTCTTTCTTCTTTCCTTCATAACCCAAGTCCATAATCCATATCCATTTACCTAACACTAGCCCGACCCATAACAACTCGTATTTTCATTTATTAACCGAAACTAGAAAACGGGACGTTACAGTGTACATGAGGCAAATTATAACAGCATTTTTGTACATGATGCATAAAGAAATCAATAATAACTAAATAATGTGCATTGAACAATCAAATAGGCCCACATAATTTCTAATCATGCAACCATAAATAAATAAAAATAATTTATAACCAACTAGAACACTACGTCTAATGTCCAAGGGGCAAAGCCCCTGGCTGGGGTCGAAGTGCTAGGTCAGCTTGGAAAAAATTTATTTCCATTAACTGTCTTGAAATGAATATTTGCAATAAGTTCTAAATCACACAAAACATACGACTCACTCAAAGCTTCCGAAAACATATTTATATGGCATGAGGTTTATCTCACAGTAACGGAGGAATTGGGTATAAACGCCATATTTTGCATAAATTTATTCTCAGTATTACAAAACTTCTTTTTTACTTTTTCACTTTTTCGGTTATAATAGATATTTAGTTGGATATTTGCAAAAAAAAAAATCTTAGATTTTCTTTTGGTTTTGTAACAGAAATAGTCTTTATTTGCTACAAATTTTTTTTTTATTTAGAGAATCTTAATAATTAGTTGAGCAAGCAATTGGTCAAGTAATTCCCCTCCCCACACTTGAATCTCATATTGTCCTCAATGTGAAAAGATTCATAATAAGATTCATATGAAGTATGGTGGGTAAAATGGAAAGGAACTTCCCTACGGGTTAACGAAATTTCGACAGAGTGTCCCCTGTTTTTCGTCTGTTTTCCTGTATTATACCTGAATAATAAAAAACTGCAAACAATCACAAACAACCAAAGCATAATACTACTGAAAATCGGGTATGAAATCATCCACACCCTGCCCATGCGGGCTAAATCGGTTCCTAATAAAGTGTCTTGGCACCTACGACCATAATAAGTACCCAACAAACAAACAACCAAATGTAAATTGTTTCAACAAACACAATAATAATGTCATAAAGTTACTACCGCCCAAACCAATGCCCATACCAGACCTACCAGTGCCTTTGCTCGTCAGTTACCCGTGTAATCCGAGTCAAAGGGTCCCCACTTCATGTCCATCCGCTCAATCAAATGATTAATCTCCTTCCTTGGCTCTGCATAGTCTACGGCCCTTTGTGCATTTGAGTCTGCAATTTGTCTTGATAACCTATCAAAATAGGCGGTGGTGTGAGTCTGGAACCGGTCAATGAGCCCGTATAGGCCCTCAAAAAAGAGTACTGGCTGTGGTACGACGAGCTGGGGCAGGATCCTAATTTTGATGGGCCGCCCTGCTGAAAGTAGGTGCGGCGGCGGGTCTGTCGTGGTGGTGATCCTCCTCTCCTCTCGGGTATGTCCTAGATCGTCATATCTGCTAGGTCCTCAGAATCCCATATCTGGTTCAGGGCATCCTGAAACCTCCACATGTCTGGGTTCCTGCCAATCTGCTAGACCATTTGCATGCTAATAGATAAGCTGAGGTCAAGCGCAATCGGGTTTGGGCTTCGGGTACCCTCTATGTCTGCACGATAAGCTTTGTAAAGCTTGTAAATCCACGCACCACCAAAGATCTGGGTATTCGGGCTCCTTGCATTTGCATTGGTTCTGAATAGTTGACAGAACAGATAAGTGATGTTTCAAGGTATGTCATTCTTTATGCAATAAAGGGCCCACAAATCCCTTGATGTGCTAAAGTAGTTATATAAAAACACGCTAATCTAGACACTAAGTAATAATTCTAGACTCTTAACTTAAGTAAAACTACTAACCGGCAAGTGAACCGGTCGACTCTAGTACAGCTAAGTAAGTCCGGATATCGAACCCACGAGACTCTTTTAATTACGTAAACTAGCTAAATTAGACTCAACTACAGACACGACTATATATTTATTCCTAAAAGGGGGATTTTACTAAAAACTAATATTAAACTAATTAATAAAACTAAAGGCGACTTAAATCTAGACTTAATTCAAATGATGACGTACAACCACCTAGGCTAGAATCCCTAATGCATCAATTATCAAATGGTTGGAAAATGCTAAGTTATGGAACCGGGATCTTAAACTATTCACTTAATGGGAAACCCAACAGGACCCTTGACCCTTCTCAAGAAGACACTTATGGAATCCTAATAAGCCATTAAAATTACCGGTTTTAATTAGACTCACTTACGGTCACTGATTTATTTTATGACAAGTACCTCTATAAGATATCCTACCTTACAACGCGGAAATCAAAGGTAGTTTAAAGAACTCACTTGACTCGCTAGACAACGTTAATTAATCAAACTTGGACGGACTCCTTACAAAGTACTAAATCTACCATTCTTAATTAATAAAGATCTAACAATAACCTATCACCTTACAGCTTTTTAGGTTAGCAGCACACTTTTATTAGATTGACTAATAATATTATTCCTATGATCTTATTACAAATCAATCATAAACTAGTCAAGAACACACAGTAAATGACCTAACAAAATCCTATTATATACCATACAATCACCAAGGATAATGTGGAATAATAAAATTCATCAAACAAAAACCAAGCATACATATGCATCAATTAAATAACTATAAACCTCTTACTTAATCATAAATCATAGATGAAAACAAAATCCAAACCAAATCCAACGTCAACAAAAGTTCATCATTAGACTAGGCGGTCTAAGGGTTTAGCCAACAACCATACTCAATAACAAAAGAAAATAAATTGGTTCAAATAATAAATTCATAAAGATAGTAATAAATTCAAACCAATAATAATGATATTTGGTTGAGTAGGTGTTGAACCCAAACTGTAACACCCCGTAACAGCAGCGGAAACGTAACCGGGGCGCAACAGACACCTCTGTTATCAACCACATTGTTTATAAAGAAAACTGAATACATTAATATACTTCAAATTATATTATCTCGTATTTCATTACCGTCTAGGTGATACACACATCATACAATACGATACATAATTCTATTTATTATAATGTATCCTAACATCCCGCACGCAAATCTTACACACATCAAGCATTAGCACGTAAGCAATCACTTCATCTTAATCGTACCTGAAAAGCATGTGAGAAAACGGGTCAACTACGAATAGTTGGTGAGTTTCACAATTTGAGTAAACCATGATAAATCCATATCATAATGTAATATTATTAACGTAATTATGCTGAGCCCACAAGTGAAACCTCTGTTAACCCAATACTGTACTCATTCCGGGGGCAATGTTAACCCAGAAACACTTCTAGGGACATCTGGGGACACTGTTAACCCAGTACTGTACCCATTCCGGGGGCAACGTTAACCCTGAACACTTCTAGGGACATCTGGGGACACTGTTAACCCAGTACTGTACCCATTCCGTACGATTCCCGCACAATCAAATATTTATAAATACACGCAAATCCATGCGTTTAGTATGTACTTAAACATTTCAATAGTAACATGCTTTCCGCCCCGGGAAAATATTTAAAAACAATTCAGAAAAGGGGCTCGTGAAACTCACCTTAGCACATGCAATCAGGTAACAACAATCATTATCAGTTAACACGTCCAATCTGTAATATGATCCCTACGATCGTTATCATACAATTATTGTTTATATAATCTTTAACCGTATCAACCGGTACACTTGGGGACACTGTTAACCCAGTACTGTACCCGTTCCGGGGGCAATGTTAACCCAGAACACTTCTCTGGACTCAGATTGTGATCTCGTTTAGAGTTCCATGGTCACAATTACTATTAGTCGTTTTTCTCGTTTTGCTTGCCTAGCACGGTTATCCATTTTTACGTTTCAAAAATGAGTTTGGTCACACACGACCCGAAAATAGTGGTTGACTGATAATTTAATTAAAGTTGTGAAGTTAGAGCTCGGTTTAGACGCCCCGATTGGCCGCGGGACCAGTTTCCGTTTTTAGCGTACCGGAAACCGTTAAATCGGAATAAATTACCTAAATCATCCGAATTATTTTCGGATGATTTATTTTTACTTGTTTAACTCAATTATATGAAAATAGTTCATTTTTAGGGTTTTTATACACCAGTCAGCTCGCTTAAGCGAACTTTACCGGTTTACGCGTTTTAAGCTTTAAAAGTTTGTTTTTATTTTCTTTTTAGCACAAATAATTAACCGTTTAGTCTCGGATCTTGAAATTTTCACAAATCACTTTTTGACAGTGGGGAATTTTATAAAAATATTTCCAGAATTAATTTTTATATTTATAATTTATTTATCTATTTTTAAACACCATTTAAACACTAAATATGTCGTAAATACCAAAAGACCTTAGAAAAATCCCAAATTTTTCCTGGATGTCCCCTGGTATCCACATAGTCCCCTGTAATTTCTCCAGAACCAAGATCTACTTTTACATGCCATTTTCACTAAAACCGAGCTAGAAAGCCCTAGAACTCGTTTAACCGAAAAGCCTACTTAGACTTCTCCAACTGACCTAAAATATTTTGTGTGACTTTTACATGATATAAAAAGCTTATCTGCAGTTTTCCAGAATTTTTCATGATATTTAACTATTTTTCACCATTTTTGGCCAAAACCGAGCATTAAATTCACCAAATATTCATCCTTTATCCAAAAATTACCAAAAATTTACAGAACTCATAATTTCATGTGTAGATCATCCCTGTAAAATTTAATGACCAAACTCTAAACCTACCACAATCTGTCCAAAAACTCCAAAACCGAACATAAACCGAATATACCTTTCGTTTTCCGCCACTACAAGCTACAAACTCGTCTTTCCGCATTATCTACCACTACATACCGAGCCTACAACCAACATACCACAATACCAAGCAAGTTACACTCACAATCAAGCCTCTTACACTCTATTTTCGGTTATTGTTTCAAAACTAAAGTTTGAACCGTAAAAATTCGTTTTTGGTTCGTTTAACTCCTTTCTTGGACCAAGATCCCTTGTATAACCCGTATACATCACTTGATCATGCAAGAATCGGTTTTCATCTTTGAAACCTCATTTTCTTGCAAATAAACTCAAGAAAGGAAGATGGAAACGTAAATAACTCGATTTTTACCTCGGTTTTCTTGCTAAAAATCTCGGGTTTTCGATCATGAAGTTGAGAGGATTGATGGATGTTGCCATGGTTGCTTAAAAAAAAGAAATGAAATGCAAGGGGGTTCTTCCCCATTCCGATCGGAAACATAAGGGGGGTGGGGTGGGACCCACCTCTCCATTCTTGGCCACTCATTTGGATTCTCGAAATCCGGATAATGTTTTGGATAATCTGGTTCAGTTCGTTTTTCGGTTAAATGTTTAATTTGGCTTAAAACGAGGCTAAAACAGTCGTTTTCGGCCTAAAAAATGAAATTTATATAAAACCAATTTAAAAACTTTAAAAACTTAAACCTTGACATTTATTAACTTAAAACATCATATAATTAATTATTGCGCATCTTTTTCGGCTTGATTGATTGTCTCTTGCTCGGTTTGGTATTAAATGTTTCGTTTAATGTACCGACGTACCATTAAATCGAAAATCCTTTTTCTGTGCCGTACTTTACTTATCCCGAAGCATTAATGCTTCGTAAAATCACTAAATATCATATATCTCGTCTATAATTGAACCCTCGATTCGTTCGGGTTTCAATAACTATCGATCGATTGATCGCATATTCAATACGATGAATTATATATTCACGTACAATCAATACAGTGAACCATGTGTTCTCGTATAATTACTGTGGTAATTCATGTACCCGACATTAGGTACGACGTAACTATTGTCTACCGGTTAGGGTATACCGGGTTTCGTCGGAATCGTTACATTCTCCCCCCGTTAAGAAATTTCGTCCTCGAAATTTTACACGCCCACTATCCCCTTTCGAGAGAAAGGTGGGGGGTTTTTCCTTCAGAATTCACCCTCGCGTTACCAGGTATAATCTGGTCCTCGCTGTGAATTCCACTTAATCTTAATCAATAAAGCTTGGTGTGTCCAAACTGTGTAGTTTTCCCGTCTACTATCTCTACGGAATTATTTAGGATGTCAAACATGTTTTCTAAGAGTACCTCCCTTACTAGTACTTTCGTTGCCTCATCGCTTAGGTACTTTTTAGTCCGTATACATGGCAAAACATCATGTATAGTACTTAGCCCCTGGAGTACTTTAATCGATAAACTAAATGACCAATCATGGAGATAGTCTCATGAGGTCCAATATATTAAGGAGCTATTTTCGGTTTTGCCAAACCTCGTATCACCTCTCTAAGG
Source organism: Bidens hawaiensis (assembly GCF_021521415.1). Taxonomy (NCBI): domain Eukaryota; kingdom Viridiplantae; phylum Streptophyta; class Magnoliopsida; order Asterales; family Asteraceae; genus Bidens; species Bidens hawaiensis. The sequence continues at coordinate 190,118 of NW_027494735.1, forward strand.
TGATGCCTTAAAAATGCCTTGTCACCTCTTTCCAGTGACAATGGTTTCCTTTGAATGTTGGCATAATCCTTTGCCAATCTCGCTCTGCTTTCAATTTATCTTAAATATTATAAATCCGATTGGTTGTTTCTTGAATCAATTCAAATCTTATGGATTGATTGACGCCCATTTTCAATTTAAAAAATTGGTGATAATTACTTCACCCATAGAAAGCTTCAAGCTCTCGATGCTTCCTTCCCCGCCTTCCAATAATGGAAGTAGGATGACTATTTCGATCTGAGATAATTGAAATGGTACTCCATGACGAGATACCATTTCACCATCATGAATTTGGGCGAGAATTCATCGTGGTAATCGTCATAGATTGGGATGAAATGCGAGGATTGGTTAATCGATCCGCGATTAACCAAATTGCATCGTGTCTTTGATATATCTTGGGAATTTGCGTCCCGAAATCCATTGTAATTTATTACCACTATCATTGGCGAATTTTCTGTCGTTGTGGCGTTACCTAGGGTTTTCGGTGTGCAGCCTTATCTCTTGCATAATTAAATATTCACCAACATACGTAACCATATCTTCCTCCAAACTCGGCCATTAACAAAATCCTTTCAGATATTCGTATCATCAATAGTCTAATCCGATTCCGGATGTATGGAATATTTCGATCTATGCGCTTCGTCCATGATTAATTCGCGAAGGTCATGGAGGGTCGGGATCCAAACCCGATTTTTGAAATAGAGAATTTCGTCCACGCGCCGTAAAGTCCTTCATTTTCCAATTGTTCCTCTTTCAACGCCTCACGTTGAGCGACTCGAATCAGGTCCGAAAGGTTCGACTGGACTATCATCCCCAGCGCTCGCACTCGCAATGGCTTAACCCGATCTTTCCTACACAGGGCATCGGCTACGACGTTAGCCTTGCCGGGGTGATAACGGATGTCACAGTCATAATCGCTTAACAATTCGACCCATCTTCGTTGCCTCATATTCAGTTCTTTCTGATCGAATATGTGCTGCAAACTTTTATAATCGGTGAAGATGGTGCACTTCGTACTGTAGAGATAATGTCTCCAGATTTTAAGTGCGAAGATAACCGCTCCCAGTTCTAAGTCATGAGTAGTGTAATTTATCTCGTGTACTTTTAACTGTCGGGAAGCATAGGCTATAACCTTATTATTCTGCGTCAACACGCATCCTAACCCTCTACGCGATGCGTCACAATGCACGACAAAACCATCGTCTCCATCGGGGAGACTTAAAATCGGCGCTTGGCACAATTTTAATGGTTTCTATCTTATTTGGATCTATGTGAAATCCTTGTTGCTTTACAACATGACCAAGGGATTATGCCTTTTTTATTCAAAATCACATTTCAAAAACTTCGCGTACAACTCCTCTTGCTTTAACACTTCCACAATTTTCCTTAACCGTCGTTCGTGCTCTTCTTTACGTTGCAAATATATCAAAATATCATCAATGAATGTTATGACAAATTTGTTAAAATAAAGTTTACAGACTCGGTTCATGAGTTCCATGAATGCTGCCGGCGCATTTGTTAGCCCGAAAGGCATAACTAAGAATTCATAATGGCCGTAGCGAGTCCGAAACGCTGTTGTTGCAACGTCCTCCTCTTGGATTTTTCATTTGGTGATAACTATATCTAACATCAATTTTCTAAGAATAAATCGCCCCTTGCAGTTGGTTAAATAGATCATTTACTTCGAAGAAGTGAATACCTATTCTTGATCGTCACTTTATTCAATTCTCCCTAATCAATACATTTCCTAACACTTCCGTCCTTCATTTCCCAAATAACACTGGTGCACCTCATGGTGACTAACTAGGTCGTATAAAACTTTATCCAAAAATTCTTGCATTTCAGTTGGTGCAAGTCGATAAGGTGCTTTAGCAACAGGGCCAGCTTGAGGCATTAAATCGATTCTGAATACGACCTGTCGGGTTGGCGGTAATCCAGGAAGTTCTTCTGGGAAAACTTCTGGATATTTACGTATCACCGAAACACCTTCTATATGTTTTCTTTTAAATACTTTGGTAATCGCGTTTGTTAAATACACCACGTCTTCTTGTCGTAAATATTATAACATCTCAAGATGAGATTAGAGTGGTAACATAATACCGTACACTTTTCTCTGTATCTAATCGCTTCATCGTCCGAAGGAGAGCTTCTAATCATCTTCTTTTCATATTTGATTTCAGCTTCATGTTGAGTTAGCCAATCCATGTTAACTATTACGTCAAAAATTCTTAACTTTACTGGACGTAGGTCAATAAGGAAAGGTTAATCGTTCAGAATAATAGGACAATTCCGAACAATTTAGTTAACCATTAGGGGTTTACCGTTAGCGATTCTACAGTATAGGGTTCTATAGTTTCACTAATCGGTATCTTTCCAAATGATAGGAGGTTAACAGGAACTAACTTCTATCGGCGACCGTAAACATATCACTGAAGCCTATTGATTTAAAACTACAACATACTTGATACCACCTTTGGATCATGACGTGCTTTATTCGAATTACTCACAAAAGTACGGCTCCTTGCTTGACCAGCGGTTGATGCTTGTCATGATGTTCATCTTCCAACGACACCTTGGTTCAACTTTGGGCAATTCTCTTGAAACGTTCTGTACTGCCACATTCATAGCAAGTACAACTGTTTGGCATAATTTGATTTCTTTGGATGGATTGTTATTGAAGCTGTTGGGTTCGGATTGGTTGTACACGAATGGGTTGGGGTTGCCGGTTCACATGGCTTCAATTGGTTCTACAATTGGGGCATTACGTCCATCTTTACCACACCTGTGGCCTACTATCACTCGACATTCTTCTTCATGCCGATAACCATGTTTTCCACATTTCGGGAAGGACCCTTTATGCGGTTCATGTTTTCACACCAGAACTAGTCTTAGTATAATTCTGGGTTGTAGGGCATACCTACTTATTCACAAGTCTATTTTGCACTATACCTTTATCATTTCTCTTCTTTAACACTCGACATCTCACCTAACGTCCTTCCATTCCGCTTCCCATAAAGTCAAATATATCAATGCTGGCTTGTGACACAACCCTTCCAAAGGTTGTATATTTTACAGGGTTGACTATACTCCTTATCGATGGAGTTAGTCCCCAATATAGCGCTCACTTCGATTAGTTTCAGGAGTAATTAGCCATGTTACCAGACATGACAATTCCTTCAAACGATTAGCGTGTTCTAAGTGATCAGCACACAACATTTCTATCTTCCATAGCTCAGTTTCCAATCTCTGAGTTTAATTACTCGAATAAAAGTGCTCTAGCACAAGAATTTTAAATCCTGACCATATCATCTGAACAATAATTCTCTAACTATAATTTTGTACCATCGTGTTCCATCACGATACAACATAATCTACCAACATATCTGTAGCATATTTCACTACACAATGTTCTAGACTCTTACCAATATCCTTAACCATTTCGATCTTTTCTATCCACTCGCTAATCTATTCCTCCCTTTACCATCAGTAAACTATTAATAATCCCCTTAACACAACCGATAAACATATCCTTCATAACGGATCTAATTCATTACGACTACTATTCATGTTTAGTTTATAACTAATACTTGTAGTCATAATAGTATTCGGTGGGACATTAACACTCTTAGTAATAACACTAAGAATTGAAATATTCATAATCATGTGATTTCTCGATCTATAAGTTTACGATCACATTTGCATCAACACTAGCAGTGATCTGTGATACGACATTCGGTATCATCATCTTCTATCTTTGAGCAATCATCTGAATCATATCAATCTCCATCATTGGAGTTACTCTTTTTATGTCATTCTGCCGTACTCATCCCGTACGCAGTAATCAATACTAATCTCACCGTATAACTCGTTACCAGTTCAATCATAACAGCAGGTACACATACACACCAAATATTATCATACATATTACACATACCAGTATCTAGTATATATGTCCCACAAGTATAATAACATATGGACTTAACCTGACGTCGGTTAACGCTTAAATATGTTTCATAACCCTTGTCACCAACTGACATATAGATCTTTCTCAACAAAGATTAATGTTTATTATGCTTGATTTCAATATCCTTCTGCATGTTAGCATAACCGATACATGCTCACCGTGAGCATCAAACGATTACATACCACGGAGTTATAATATCCGTGTCTATTTGTATATCCGGCATACACGGTATACCACCTACGAACGAACAACCAACTAGGCTATAATGATTCCAACACCTCTTTGTGTATGGGTAATCATTCTATTCGAGTATACCTGGGTATAGGCATCTAACGGATGTAAGGATAACATAGGGAGTTGCAAGGTTCAAGGTAATCGCGCAACATGGGTTGCCTTCAAATATTATCAATTACTATTATGGGAAACTCTACACTTGCTCAGTCAATGTCCTCAGGCGTTCTAGGTTCGCTAAAATCGGTAATTCTTGATCTGGAGGTGGTATGACTCATATGTTTGAGAGTGAGAAATACACATATATATTTCTATATATTATTTTTATCTGCTCATTTATTATCAAATTTATTATTATCATTATTATTATTTTCTTTTTACCTTAATGGAATAAGAATGGGTTCAGGTACAGGTCCGTCCGTACGTGAGGGTCGGCGGTTAAGGTGAACATAGGGGGTTATTAGGATATACGGTACCGGTGTTGGTAGGGTAAGGGATTTATAAATTCTGGTTGGGAGTGACGGTTACTAGATATTTCTGGTTGTCAAACGGGAGATTTAATTTGGTACTATCATAACTATGGCCCGATAAGTCAGACTTATCATCAACCGATGCTCTAGAAATTTCAGCATCCTCGGTACTTTTATTATTTCATCCCCCGGTTCCTTATCCGGGTCCTATTTCTCAACACATGTACCCACAAGATACGTACATTTATATATATACACATTAGCACGCATAAATAGTATTATATACTTTACACATATGTTGCCATTTTTACCTATTAATGTACCCCGTGACTTCCCCTGAATTCCCTCGTGCGGACAAGTCTGTTATTATGTTCCGGACCATAATAACTCACTTGTCCATCCAAGTTCATCCAGACCTCGTCACTATAAATTATTAGTTGATATTCAGATCCTATAATAATTGAGCTACTGGTTATATTTTAGGTATCTTTTAAAGACATCCTAATTCTTTTAAAACCAATGGCTCTGATACCAACTTCTGTAACACCCCGTAACCGCAGCTGAAATGTAACCGGGGCGCAACAGACACCTCTGATATCAACCACATTGTTTATAAAGAAAACTGAATACATTAATATACTTCAAATTACATTATCTCGTATTTCATTACCGTGTAGGTGATACACACATCATACAATACGATACATAATTCTATTTATTATAATGTATCCTAACATCCCGCACGCAAATCTTACACACATCAAGCACTTAGCACGTAAGCAATCACTTCATCTTAATCGTACCTGAAAAGCATGTGAGAAAACGGGTCAACTACGAATAGTTGGTGAGTTTCACAATTTGAGTAACCATGAAAAATCCATATCATAATGTAATATTATTGATGTAATTATGCTGAGCCCACAAGTGAAACCTCTGTTAACCCAATACTGTACTCATTCCGGGGGCAATGTTAACCCAGAAACACTTCTAGGGACATCTGGGGACACTGTTAACCCAGTACTGTACCCATTCCGGGGGCAATGTTAACCCAGAACACTTCTAGGGACATCTGGGGACACTGTTAACCCAGTACTGTACCCATTCCGTACGATTCCCGTACAATCAAATATTTATAAATACACGCAAATCCATGCGTTTAGTATGTACTTAAACATTTCAATAGTAACATGCTTTCCGCCCCGGGAAAATATTTAAAAACAATTCAGAAAAGGGGCTCGTGAAACTCACCTTAGCACATGCAATCAGGTAACAACAATCATTATCAGTTAACACGTCCAATCTGTAATATGATCCCTACGATCGTTATCATACAATTATTGTTTATATAATCTTTAACCGTATCAACCGGTACATCTGGGGACACTGTTAACCCAAGACTGTACCCGTTCCGGGGGCAATGTTAACCCAGAACATTTCTCTGGACTCAGATTGTGATCTCGTTTAGAGTTCCATGGTCACAATTACTATTAGTCGTTTTTCTCGTTTTGCGTGCCTAGCACGGTTATCCGTTTTTACGTTTCAAAAATGAGTTTGGTCACACACGACCCGAAAATAGTGATTGACTGATAATTTAATTAAAGTTATGAAGTTAGAGCTCGGTTTAGACGCCCCGATTGGCCGCGGGACCCGTTTCCGTCTTTAGCGTACCGGAAACCGTTAAATCGGAATAAATTACCTAAATCATCCGAATTATTTTCGGATGATTTATTTTTACTTGTTTAACTCAATTATATGAAAATAGTTCATTTTTAGGGTTTTTATACACCAGTCAGCTCGCTTAAGCGAACTTTACCGGTTTACGCGTTTTAAGCTTTAAAAGTTTGTTTTTATTTTCTTTTTAACCGAAAAGCCTACTTAGACTTCTCCAACTGACCTAAAATTTTGTGTGTGACTTTTAAATGATATAAAAAGCTTATCTGCAATTTTCCAGAATTTTTCATGATATTTAACTATTTTTCACCATTTTTGGCCAAAACCGAGCATTAAATTCACCAAATATTCATCCTTTATCCAAAAATTACCAAAAATTCACAGAACTCATAATTTCATGTGTAGATCATCCCTGTAAATTTCATGACCTAACTCTAAATCTACCACAATCTGTCCAAAAACTCCAAAACCGAACATAAACCGAATATACCTTTCGTTTTCCGCCACTACAAGCTACAAACTCGTCTTTCCGCCTTATCTAACACTACATACCGAGCCTACAACCAACATACCACAATACCAAGCAAGTTACACTCACAATCAAGCCTCTTACACTCTAGTTTCGGTTATTGTTTCAAAACTAAAGTTTGAACCGTAAAAATTCGTTTTTGGTTCGTTTAACTCCTTTCTTGGACCAAGATCCCTTGTATAACCCGTATACATCACTTGATCATGCAAGAATCGATTTTCATCTTTGAAACCTCATTTTCTTGCAAATAAACTCAAGAAACGTAAATAACTCGATTTTTACCTCGGTTTTCTTGCTAAAAATCTCGGGTATTCGATCATGAAGTTGAGAGGATTGATGGATTTTGCCATGGTTGCTTAAAAAAAAGAAATGAAATGCAAGGGGGTTCTTCCCCATTCCGATCGGAAACATAAGGGGGGTGGGGTGGGACCCACCTCTCCATTCTTGGCCACTCATTTGGATTCTCGAAATCCGGATATTGTTTTGGATAATCTGGTTCAGTTCGTTTTTCGGTTAAATGTTTAATTTGGCTTAAAACGAGGCTAAAACGGTCGTTTTCGGCCCAAAAAATGAAATTTATGTAAAACCGATTTAAAAACTTTAAAAACTTAAACCATGACATTTATTAACTTAAAACATCATATAATTAATTATTGCGCATCTTTTTCGGCTTGATTGATTGTCTCTTGCTCGGTTTGGTATTAAAGGTTTCGTTTAATGTACCGACGTACCATTAAATCGAAAATCCTTTTTCTGTGCCGTACTTTACTTATCCCGAAGCATTAATGCTTCGTAAAATCACTAAATATCATATATCTCGTCTATAATTGAACCCTCGATTCGTTCGGGTTCAATAACTATCGATCGATTGATCGCATATTCAATACGATGAATTATATATTCACGTACAATCAATACAGTGAACCATGTATTCTCGTATAATTACTGTGGTAATTCATGTACCCGACATTAGGTACGACGTAACTATTGTCTACCGGTTAGGGTATACCGGGTTTCGTCGGAATCGTTACACAAACGTTCTCTGCTCCAATCAACCCTTGCTTTGCGTTGCCCTCTGTTTCGTCCCCTTCTTGTTCAAGCCGCCCCCTCGTCTCTACTTTTCGTTTTTCTCCTCTTTTTTTTCAATAGATTAACAATACCTTTTATATTTAAGACAAATTACAAAACTCACGTGGGATGGTCTCTTAATTTGTGGGTCGTGTTATCTCTTTAGTGGGCCACATAACAAATTACTAAACCAAGTAATACATGATCATGTCTTTCCCTCTTGTTCAACTTGGTCGATGTTGACTTGGATTTTCCCAAGTGAGATCTGACATTATTATCACAGCAAATATAAATATTCAAGTAGTACATTTAATTATTAAATTTGAATGATTCTATATATAACTTAAATCATATTTAAGAAATTCTTTTATATAAACTTAAACTGAAAGAAAACCAATCATTCATATAATTTGTGTTTAAAGTTTTAATTGTCGGCCACAAGTCAATTAAATACTTCTTTTTAGCTCGATGACTTAAGTTCAGTAAAGTATCCCGTTTTAACTCATTATCTCTTAGAACCTTAAAAACTCATATATGATCCAATTAAGAATAATATTCAATAAAAACTTGACCAAAAATACTTGAAAATGTAGGAAATATTTATACTATATTATGTATATTTTAGACCACGTCATCCTTCAAGTTCACGACCCCCTTACTCTGACCACATGCAGTGAATGTGTGGCTCTGCAATCGGTGAATATATCTCATCAGTGGGTCGCGTAAAGCGGTGCTTTTGGTGCTGCTTGGATAGTAATTTTCTTCCCAAAACTCAATTGTTCTAATGCTTGTAACGTAGTGTCACCTGCTTCTGCTGACTCATCAGCATCTTCATCTGCAAATGTGGTCACGGAGTCATACCGAATGGGTCTGTCAGTTTCATCACTCGTATAAATACCCAAATAGATCACGAGCTAGGTGACCGATGTGTTGTACCACTCTCCCCCACACCTGAACTCAACAACATCTTCTCCCACATATACAAGTCCCTCGTACTGAAAGAGAATAAAGCTAAAAACTCCTTGGTCAATTCATTTACTGCCTTACCCTTTTGATTCAGAACACGCATCCACGGCCCTTTTACAAGCTCATTGTATCTCCCCAATTGGTTTACTTTCCTTAAAGTTTCCTTGCAGGCATAGAAATTCGATTTCGGGAGCCGATTATTAAGGTAGTCCATTCTTTTTCGGGCCCGTGAATCTCTATCTGTATCCTCGTGAAAGATTAAGAAAGCATGCTCGTCATCTCCGTATTCAGCCATCTATAATTTTTCAACCAGATCAGTTTAATTTTATCAAAATTTTCTGAAAACGTGGAGCCGAAGGTAAAGCACGGTACCGTGCCTCTAGAAGCACGACCCCATGCTGTGGGCAAAGCACGAACCGTGCTTATCAAAGCATGGCCCCATGCTGTATTTGTTTTGGCAGTTTTGACCAGTTCTTCTTGTTTTGACTTTTGTTGACCTGTGGTTGACCACGGGGCGTGTTTTGCAAAGCACAACCCGTGTTTTTAATCCTAATTTTTAAATTGTCAAGACTCTAACTTGCGATTCAAACCGGTTTATAATATCATTCGGGTTTGATTTTGTTATATGAATCATCCAAGATCTGAACCCGAATGGTTTTTTTTCTAACAAAACTTTCTTAAACTTAAGTGCAAATCTATCTATCAAATCAATACCCAAGATTTAAACAATTGACCCATCTATTTTCGGGTTTTAGACCCGATCTATCATCAATTTGTAAGATTTGGAGTATTTTAGACCTCGAATGATGAATTTAAACAATAGAATCACTAATTTAACATACCTATTGTTGGAAATCGAATATTTGAAGCAAAGAATTGAGTAATAGGTTAAGGGGCGCCGGTTTTCGGTTGTAGATGAAGTTTTTTTAGGGTAAAGTTATGAAGAAAATGTTATTTTATTGAAAATACGTAACTGCATTGTAGGGTGAGGCACGGCCCCATGCGTTTTGAAGCACGATACCGTGCTGCTTGTAGCAGTCAGGTTTTTCTTTGTTTGTTGTTTATTTGTCAAGCTGGTTCGTTTTTAAACTGATTTATTTAAGGATTAAGGTTAAAATAGAAATAAAAAGTCCTAATAGATTACATTAATTTCATTAAACACGATAAAGAAAATTAAAATAACAATACCAAACACTAAAACACGAAACTAGCAAGAGTAATCCTAAGAAGACAAGGTCTGAACTACTAACGACCACCATTCCCGATCATGTATTGAATGTGTGGTGGGGCTCTTTTGGCTTCCAAGAGCTTGGAAAGCTTTTTATCGAGCTTTGCGATTTCTCGGTTAAGATAGTTGAGCTTGAAATCCACATCTTTGTTGTGACTTTCAACAATGTGGAAATTCTTGAACCTAAGCGACTTTGTTTGTCAGCTCGATCAAGCGAGCTTCAGCTTGGATGTTGCTCTCGACTTGGTCTTTTACGATGCTTTGGAGCCTAATGACTTCTTCCTCAAGGTATGAGGAAGAATCACCATTCTTTCCTTTTCTCACTGGTCTCCATTCTATTCCTTTATTTCCCATTTCAGTAATGTTTTTGTTTGGTATGAATGGAATATTGAGTTTTGCATGCATTATATAGAGACTGGAACGTCGAGCACGGCCCCATGCTGCTAGGGGAATAAATGTTTCTGATTTAGAGAATTGTACGGAGTCAGCGCGTATCATGCTGAAGATCCTAAGGTGACCACGGCCTCGTGCTTTTAGAAGCACGGCCCAATGCTTTTTGTCACTGAAATTTTTCTTTGATTTTTTCAGCAAAACGCGAGAGTATGAATTCTTGGAATGATGTTTAAGATGTTAATCAAATAGTTTGATTTTCCTAACATTACTTTTCAATAATTAAAAGTCCTAGTTACATCTTCGGAATAAGCCCGGTTTTCCTAAAACATGAATTTTGATCAGGTTAAGCCCGAGGGTCCTAAACTTTGTGCTTATCGCACTTGATTACACATGAAACCAGAAATATTAATTCCTCTAAATTCCACTGAATGGTTCTCCTCCATCAAATGGCCCAAGTGGAGGAAAGTACGTGAAACGAAGGACTTGAAATTGGAGTTGTTCTTTGATGTCTCGAAGCTCCATTTCATGCTCTTCACCGACTAGATGAGTTGGACGAGGCGCATCTCCGCAAGGAGATTCATTTCGGTTAGTTCCTTAACGAGGTATTGAAGTTTTATGAGAAGCTTGGTTTTGGAAATGTGTCGGGTTTCGTTCCTCGGTTGACGCGGAACGGGAATTTCTTCGTTCATCTCAGCAGGCATTTTGAATTCTCAGGGGAGAGTTTTTGTGTTTGGTTTGGTGCAAGAAATGAATTGGAAAGAGGTGCAATTTATAGCCAAGCAGTTGTCATCCATGGCCCCGTGCTTAGCGAAGCACAGCCCCGTGCTTTTGGATTGACTATTCTGTTACAAATCAGTCTGACTAAGATTTTTGCAGCGATGATTCTGGCTTGCACTTTGTGGCATGGGACCGTGCTTCTAGAAGCACGCCCCGTGTTTGAGACACTAATAGTTTTTCTAAACAAAGGAACATCTTTACAAGGCCTGATTTAACAAGGGTCTTGGCTAGACGCTACTTCTAGTATGTTCATTGGTTGTGATGGAGGATTACCACCTCCGAGACATTTTCGAATGGTCCATAGATGTATGGTTCTAATTGATGTCCATTAACTTTGAACTTGTGGCAGTCAGAATTTGAAATCTCAACTATTCCATAGTCAAAAACTGATTCAACTATGTATGAACCTGTCCAACGAGATTTCAATTTTCCTGGGAAAAGACGTAAACGAGTGTTATATAACAGTACTTGATCGCCAACTTGAAACTTTTTGTTTCCCTTCAAATGGGCGTCGTGTAAATGTTTAGTCTTTTCTTTGTAAGACCAGGAATTCTCATATGCCAGTGTTCTTAGTTCTTCTAGCTCGTGAATTTGATCTTCCCGATTTTAACCAGCGGATGTTAGGTCAAAGTTCACTGCTCTGAGAGCCCAGTAAGGTTTGTGTTTTAGTTCTACTGGTAGACGACATACTTTCCCATAAACAAGTTTGAAAGGTGTTGTTCCTATGGGGGGTTTTGTAGGCTGTCCTAAGGGCCCACAAAGCGTCATCTAACTATTATGTCCAGTTTTTGCAATTCATTCCTATAGTTATTTTGAGGATCCTTTTTATTCCTCGATTCGAGACTTCTAGTTGCCCACTAGTCTGAGGGTGATATGGTGTTGTGAATCGGTGGTGAACTCCGATTCATTCCTATAGTTCTTTCGAGGATCCTTTTTCTTCCGTTGTTGATGAGTTAGCCCTTTTCTTAGGATTCTGCAGGCTAAATAGTTCGCGAAGTCGGAAAACCAAGAACTTTCATCCTCCACCTGCATGACTGCTTGGATATGCATGAAAACTTCATGTGGAAAATCATCATCGATAATTTCCTCGTGATGTTCTTCTGAAGCTGGGTATTCTAAGTGTGAAAGATGGTCTGCGGCTACATTCTCTGCTCCTCTTCTCCTTAACTTCTATGTCGAATTCTTGGAATAGTAGAATCCATCGTATAAGTCTGGGTTTTGCATCTTGCTTGTTTAAGAGGTATCGTATGGCGGCATGGTCGGTGTAAACTATGGTTTTTAAAAGAACTAGGTAGGATCTAAATTTTTCAAAGGCAAAAACTACTGCTAATAACTTTTTTTCTGTTGTTGTGTAATTTTCTTGTGCATCATTAAGAGTTTTACTAGCATAGTAAATTGGGTGAAAATGCTTTTCTTTGCGTTGTCTGAGTATGGATCCAACTGCAAAGTCACTTGCATCGCACATGATCTCGAATGGAAAGGTCCAATCGGGTGTAGTCATAATTGGTGCGTTGACAAGTTTGTCTTTTAATATGTTGAATGATTCAACACATTCTTCAAAGAAGAGGAACGGTGTGTCTTTCTTCATAAGTTCGGTCATAGGTCTAGCAATTTTTTAGAAGTCTTTTATGAAACGATGATAGAATCCTACATGACCCAGAAAACTTCTAATGGCTTTGACTGAAATTGGGGGTGGAATTTTGGATATGGTCTCTATTTTTGACCTATCAACTTCTAGTCCTGCTTGGGATATCTTGTGACAGAGAACAATGCCCTCTTTGACCATAAAGTGGCATTTTTCCCAATTGAGTATTAAATTCACTTTTCACACCAAGTCAACATTTTGTCTAGGTTTCGCAGACAATGATCGAAGGAGTCTCCAAAGACTGAGAAGTCGTCCATGAAGACTTCCATAGAGTGTTCGATAATTTCATGAAAGATGGCCACCATGCAACGTTGGAAGGTGGCTGGAGCATTACATAGTCTAAATGGCATTCTTCGGTAGGAGAAGACGGACATGTAAATGTGGTTTTCTCCTGATCTTCAGGAGCAATTGGAATTTGCAAATATCCGGAAAATCCATCAAGAAAACAGAATAACATTTTTCTTGATAAACGTTCAAGCATTTGATCGATAAAAGGAAGTGGAAAATGATCCTTTCTTGTGGCGTCATTAAGCTTCTGGTAGTCAATGCAAACTTGCCAGCCTGTGATAGTCCTCATTCATATTAGCTCGTCTTTCTCGTTCATTACATTTGTCCTTCCTCCCTTCTTGGGTACTACTTGAACTGGACTAACCCAAGGTGAATCTGAGATTGGGTAGATTAATCCTGCATCAAGGAGTTTGATTACTTCCACTTTCACCACATCTTGCATGTTGGGATTGAGACGTCTTTGATGTTGGACCATGGGTTTGTATTATACCTCCATGAGGATTTTGTGAATACAAAAGGAAGGACCGATTCCCTGGATATCCATGATCTTCCATGTGATAGCCTTCTTATGTTTTTTGAGAACCTTAAGAAGTTCGTCTTTCTCTTCTTTGGAAATGTGAGATGAAATAATTACTGGCAGTTAGAATATTTGTGACATTCGTCAATTTCAGGTCTTATTTGTATTCGTTTATTATGTAAACTGACCCGTTTTGCAAACCAAAACCTTCTATATAACCAAAATGATGAATTTTATGTTACAATATTGTTTTACATTTGTTGGGTCTTGAAAACACCCTTTTCGGTCCATAAAATGGCCTTAAAACGATTAAAAACAACTCCGGGGGCCAAAACTGCCAATTTTGAAAGTTCAGAATTTCCACCAGGTGACCTTAGCACCGCGTTAAAGTCCAGGGGCAGAGACCTTAACGCCACGCTAAAGGAGGTCTGCATAGAATTCGTTTTTGGCTTATTTTTATGCAAACATGTGACAAAAACACTCCATTTTCATGCAAAACACTTTATGCTTGACCCTTTCAACTTACCCTATATATACACCACCATTTCCACCCTTTAATCCCGGCTACAACACCAAAATCTCTCTCAATTTCAAAGATCTAAAGGTTGTCTTATTAGTTTCCTTGAAGGTTTGACTTCCAAAGTCAAACTGAGTTATTTCTTTCATTTTAATTAGCTTATGTAGTCTTACTAATACTTGTTTATGGTGGTACCATATATATATAATACACACCCCTTGTTACCTTTGGTAGTTACGTCTCCGACTCCGGTTGGTTAAGTTTCGGACCTCCTAAGGCAAGGCTTCATGGAGGACTTCGTGTTCTTGATATATATACACACACATAACTTGTAGCACATATTAATCTTGTTTAACTGATGTTCTTTTTAGTTTGTTTGTCATATTTATGAAGTTCCATGGTGGGGGGTTTTAGAGACTAACCTCGGTTTATCCGTAATTAGTCCAAACCGTGAACCGAACTTGTTACTAGTTTTGTTAAATAATTGTTTTAAACATGCTTTATGTGAGATTTAAGTTTCTAAAATTCATTTATACAAGTTCTTGGTTATTTGGACATGTGGAGACCATCAAGGAACGTATTGTGAGATGGAAACCGAACCGATCCGATTTTCACTTGCTTAAGACACACAAGTGTGTTTTTAGCTATCAAGACTTGTATATTTCTTTAAAAATAGTTTACAAAATGATTTTAATTATCTTATTAAGTACTTGGAAATGTTGGATCCAACTTGATCTCATAACATAGTTTGGACCGACAAAACCGAACACTCGCTTAACGTACGTTGTTAGTTCTAAAACAATAGATCTACATACTTGGTTAAGTCTTATACAGTTTAATTGAGTTATTTCATAACATTTATTATTTTGGAATGTTGACTTTGAGTTTGACCAATTATCAAGACCCAAACCAACAACCCGAAACACTAGTTAAAGACCCGTTTTAGTATCTTTATTCCAAAGGAACTTGCATCTTTGCATTTTTCCCACCTTATTACTTAACATAGGTTAAGTAAATATTAAGGTTGGATATTTTAACCCGATTTCGAGCAAACTTACATTTTAAAATGGGTTATTATTATAAATTCTTAAATAGTTACATTTTAAACCTTGAACTTTAATTGTTTACTCTTCGCAACAATTGTTTTATTTAAAGATCTTCAAGACAACCTTTCTAAATCCATGAATTCCTTTTATTTAGGCTTCATACGTTAAACTCATCGTTCCGGCAAATCTCCAAATTACCAACCTTTCAAGTTTATTACTTGAACGTGAATACTTTCATACCCCGTTTTCCATCTTTCGTTTTGGGGTGACATATCATACTTATCAAACTAAATGTTTTATTTACTTAAATCTTAAACCACAAACGTGATTGTATACAATACCTTACTCGATTTGGTGTTCTATGATTATATGCTTACGTGTTTATCGCTTTTGGTTGGTGGAAGTCTATAAATCCTAGACTACTTGGCATCCCCTTGTAGCAAGTTCTCGTTAACGTAATGCAATTAACGATATTCTATTAAATCCTAGACTATTTGGTAACCCCTTATAGTTAGGTGTCGCTAACGTAATTCTATTAGCGATTTTATCCAAATTATGGCTTTTATTTATTGTTCTGTATACAAGTTTCATGGCTTTTTATTACTATATACTTATATACTCAAACTTATGAATTGCTCACCAACCTTTGTGTTGAAAAACATTATTTTATGAAATATTACAGGTTTAACTTTTGTTGACTCGAGGACTTGACGAAAAACGTTACCAAGACTATTAGGATATTAGTAAAACGAACAATATAATTGTTTACTTGTATTCAATTTTGTTTGTATGAACGAGATGTGTTGTTTATTGATTTATGAAATAAAATGAGTTAATTAAATATTGTCACTTTAAATAGTGTCTTGTGTATTTGGGCAATCGGTTGCACCCCGGCATGTTCCGCCGCCTTTGGTCGGGGTGTGACAATACTTTTCTAGAAAGGAGTACTCGAGATGGTTTGAGAGTTCTTTTAATTCCTAGGCTGGCGGTTCTTCGAATGATGGTTTTGCTTTTTCATTACACTCGGTGATTTCACATACTACTTCGGATGCTTCTTGATTGCTGTTGTTAGGATCAAGATTTTCGTCTTTTATAATGGTTTTGGTGATGGTGTCAGTTATGACTTGTGTTTTGAGTGTGTTAGTGATGGTGGAATCTCACACATAGCAACTCACGATAGAATCAACGATGACGACACAATATAATGTGTCATCGTGATGTTGCGGATGTTGCATAGATTTACCTATATCAAATGTGATTGCCTCGTCATATACCTAAGATGGGTTTGCTGATGCAAACATCAATGATAGCCTTCATAGTGGCTAAAGAGGGTCTTCCTAAAATCAGAGGTACACCTTTGTCTTCCTCCATGTCTAGAATCACTAAATCTACTGGGAAAATTTTTTTTCAATTTTGACAAGCATGTTTTTAACAATGCCCTGAGGATATTTAACAGATAGGTCAGCTAACTGAATGCTCATGCGGATGGGCTTTGGTTCTCCTATCCCAAGTTTTTCAGAAATATCATAAGGCATTAAATTAATACTAGCTCCTAGGTCAGCCAGGGCATTTCTAATAGATAAATTTCCTATGAGACAATGGATAGTAAAGCTCCATGGATCGGTCATTTTTTGCGGCAACTTGTTTTAGAGGACAACTAAGCATTCTTCACTCAAGGTGACAAGCGAGAGCTCCTCCAGCTTCCTTTTGTTGGTCAACACTTATTTAAGAAACTTTTCATATTTCGGCATCTGAGCAATGGCTTCGACGAAAGGAATGTTGATGTGGAGTTGTTTGAAGAGATCTAAAAACTTTTCGTAATGAGCTTCCAATCTCTAATGTTTCAGCCATCCAGGATATGGAATAGGTGGAACATAACTTCGGACTGGTTCCTTTGGTTGCATGGTACCTGTTGGGTTCAATCTTTCCTAAGACTTATCTGGGACATCATTTTCCATAACTGGTTCTGAAGTTGGTGAGGCAATAGTGGTTGTGCGACTTCTTAAGGTAACAACGTTTGCTTTTGCATTTTGGTTTGTTATTGTATTGCTTGGAAGAGCGCCGGGTGATCTTTCAAACAATTATCGGGCAATCTGTCTGATATGAGTTTCTAGATTCTACAATGATGCTTATTGGCTTTTTAGGTCAGCTCATGCTTTAACAATACTCCACCGATGTCAACGGCCCTTAAGTCGGCCTTCTTTTGTGCTTCATTTGTCTTGGTCATGATTTGGGTAAACATTTATTCATTTCTTGAGTAGTTTGGATTTTGATTGCTATTGGAACTTTGTTCTTCAAATTGAGGTTTACTTTCGAAAGATTGATTCATCTGCCTATTTTTGAATCTGGGTAGGGGTTGAGCGTTACCACCGTCATTCCAACTAAAATTCAGGTGGGATCTCCATCCTGGATTGTAGTTGTTACTAAAAGCGTTGTTTTGACGGGCGATGAAGTCAACCTCTTCCATGGCCATGAGAAATTTTTTGCTATCATTTGACTTATGCGTTCCTCCACAGGGGTCACAGGTGATTTTGGTCTTTGAAAGTTCGGCTTAAAGTAGTTCGAATTTTTTAGAGAGTGCTTCAAGTTGTGCGGTGACAAGGGAGTTGGAATCAAAGTGGTGCATTCCTTTATGTGTTGGTGTACATCTTGGTGGGTTATAAGCGAAACTTTTCTTTACTACCTTCTCCATGATTTCAAATGCTTCGTTAGGTGATTTAGATCTCAGGTCTCCACCGGCGACTTGGTCGATGGCCTATTTGTTTTGACTGTATTGTGCGTCAAAGAAAGTTTATACTTGTAACCATATGCTCAGTTCATGATGTGGTCATCTTTTTAGAAGACTTTTGTATCTCTCCCATGCCTCGCGTAACGACTTATTATCGCCGGTCCAGAATCCGGTGATGCTAGCTCGATATTTTGCAGTTTTATCAAGCAGAAAGTATTTGAGGAGAAACTGTTCAACCATCTGGTCCCATTTGGTGATGGAACTAGTTGGAAGGAATTCTATACATTATATGGCTTCTCCCCTTAGAGAAAAAGGAAAGAGTTTGAGTCTAATATGATCTTCTGAACAGTTTTGAATTTTAAAGATTCCGCAGATTCGTAAGAATCGAGATATATGAGAAAGAGAGTCTTCATCGAGGAGACCATGAAATTGAACTAAATTTTCCACCATATGAATGGTGATTGATTTGATTTCGAAATGTCGCTGATTTCGGGTGGAGCCACTCCATTGTCGTAGCCTTCGAGGGTTGGCCTGGCATACTGGCTCATGTTTGATTCATTATTTGGTGTTGTCATCATTTCTTTTGCTTGAATACCTTCCAATGTCGGGGAATCTGCTGATTCTTCCTTGATTGTTTCAGTGGCTTCTTTTGCCCGATTGTGTATTCTTCGGCGGAAAATTCGTTCAGGTTCAAAAAATGGGGAAACAAGCTCAGATCCGAATGTAGAGGATATACATAGAATTAAATCAATTTATAAACTACTTAACTAACTAAAGACTAGCCTTAAAATAAGAAAATCTAATAGTTAGTAGAAAAAGAAAATAAAAATTTATACAGTTATAAACAATGATTTGTCAAGTAGATGTGAGGATGTTTCGAAGTCTAGTTTGTGGTTTGTTGTATATAACTCATACAAGGCCATAACTAGCCTTCTTAGTTGGGTCAAGGTTCATGTAGAATCCATCTGCATGCCATTATGGTGCAACAAAACAAGTCCTGAGGTACGTAGCTGGAACAGTTTATTATGGGATATGGTATGAGAAAGGGAAAGAAATTTCCTTAGAAGGTTACACTGATAGTGATTGGGAAAGCTCAATTGATGATAGAAAAAGTATATCGGCTAATGTGTTTTCTATAGGCAGCGGGGCAGTAACCTGGAGCTCCATGAAGCAAGACATTATTGCCCTCTCATCCACAGAAGCTGAATATGTTGCAGCTACTTGGGTTGCATGTCAGCAGTCTAGTTAAGACATATGATGAAAGAGTTGGGATGTGAACAAGAAGGTGTAAGTAACATTTGGTGTGATATGTGTTTGCAGTTTTTTTATCGAAGAATTCAACCTTTGCATAGAAGAAGAATACACATTAATATCAATTATCATTATATTAAAAGTTTGGTGGAGTCTAAGCAAGTTGAGTTAAAACAGTGTCACACACAAGAGCAGCTAGCGGATTTGTTAACCAAGACACTTGCAACAAAACAATTTTGCTATTTAAGAGAAAGATTGAAAGTTAAGGAGTTTAAATTAAGAAAGGGTGTTGGAATTAATTAAAACTCTATTTGCTATTGGAAGATTTGGCAGAGTCAATAATAGGACCTGGTCCTACGGAGAGTCAGTTATTTAGTTTGCACTTTTGAGTTTCCTAGTATTATGTTTAGTTCGTTATTTATTTGATTGAGTCTTTTTCTGCCGTTATAAGTCTGCCTATATAAGGCTCTATTGACTATTGAATAATATTATCCAATCATTCGATTATTTCCTCTTTATAATTAATCTGATCCAAAAATTGTGACCTTTAGCGATGACAATTCAGATGTTGCCGCTAATGAGCCTTTTTCTTGTAGTGAATTTGGGAGTGTTTGCCGACTATAAAAGGCTAAACTGGGAAGGATATTTGTTTGATGAAAGACCATATATACAAAGCTGATTCGAGATTGCTAATCTCATAATAGATGACTCTTTAAGTTGGTTAGACTAAAAAAATAATAGAGAAAACAAACCAAAATTTTACTTTAATTTCTTCTTAATCAAAATGATACGTACAAGTACTTTTAAATACGCAAAATAATCAACTACCTACTTAATTCTAGGAGATAATGCAAACATAGAAACGTGTAAACATGAGAATTTGGAAATTGGAAATACAATCCTAATTCCTACATAATGTAATTCTTATTATAATTATAACATAAGATAAATACTCATTTGTCGGTGTCACTTAAGTTGTTAGAAAGCAAATACTTTGACCTTTTAGGTAAATGATTTGGAAATTTAATACAGTTATCATATGATGGTGTGATGATTAGATTTACTTTCATAAAAACACCTTCTCTTGTATGCAGATGTCCCTGGGTTCGATTCACATATCGCATATTCTTTTACTCGACATTTTTTTGTATGTTAACTTGACACCAATTTTCCACTAATCTTTTTCCTTTTCTTGAAGTGTATTTTCAATTCTATGCATGCATTCCTTAGTTCAAAAAAACAACGGTGAAGCTTTTGCCCTTTTATATTTCGATTTTGTAGTCAATATTTGATTTTGTTTCTTTTATTTTCTTTGAATGCTACTACATATGTTTAGCTCTGGTGAGCATTGATAGCATAGGTAATATATTTGTTATTCTTTATGTAAATTTTATTAGGTAATGTATTCGTTATTTATTCTTTATTTAGATTTCAATGTATGTTACTGTGTTTCGTTTATAGCTCGAACATTGTCATTGTTCTTGTGTTTAAGTTAGGTTTTACCATTCGTTACATCAGTAAAACCATAGCGTTGATAAAAATGAGTGTTATCAGTAAAACAAGGATCGTTCTTTTTTTATTTGTTTTTTTTTTATTTTTTTCATATATACATTTTTTATTATTCTATTTGTTTTAAATATTTTAACTTGAAGACATTATTATTTGGGTTTGTTACGATACTGGCCAAATTCACATAAGCTCACCGTCGCAATGCTTGGATTTTAACGATCTAGTAAACATCATTTTAAATATGTTATTTGTATCATAAATTATACGAGTGCCGGTACCGTTGCCAAGCTCTTGTCATTTTGATCATAAGTTGTATGTGTGCCGATACTATTTCGAAATTTCCATTTTATATTTCTTATTAGTGTCGGTGTCATAACGAACTTAACCAATACTGATTAAAGTCACGTTGTTACGCCGCGGCAACGCGGCATGTTGTTTACCTAGTTATAGATAAAAAGCAAGGGGTTGGTGGCATAAAAGATTTGTAAGCCTATTATTTTGGTCTTTTATATATTTATTTTCAAAGACTAATCAATACTAGGTTATTGACCCGTGTACGACACCGGGTGAAAATATAGAAATTTTGAAGTACACACATATCCAATTTTATAGGAAAACATATTTTTGAATATGTTTTTTTGAGATGGCAATATAATTTATAATTGCAATTCATATTCATATGGAAACAAAGCTATTAAAAACATAAATTTTTGAAAAAGTAAGTTTTATAGTACGATGCTTACAAACATAACTGAAAACTTAAAAACATAAAGTTCATAAAATATTAAAAGTTTTCTTATAAAACATATTTGTTGTTTTGTTTGTAGCTATACCTTGTTTTCTATAATAAGCATTTTAACATTGTATTTACTCTTCACTCTTGATCAAGCTACATACAGTTGACCATGTGTAAAACCGGGTCTCTCAAGTATATCTCAATCTTGTGGGAGACTGGCTTTGACTTTTGTTAATGGTAATTGCAAAACAAACAATAACGTGAAACTGTCTTCTGTTTAACTTCTTCTTCTTGATCTATTCAATCTTCACTAAGGGTTATTGGAGCAAGCAAAGTATACTCTGGTACTATAACTTGCTCGAGATTGAACTTTGCTTGGAGAAATACTTAGAATAAATCCACTTACTTCTCACAGGTAAACTTGAGATCCTCATTTATTTTATCTTTGCTCGACCCACCAAGCTTGCTTGTAAACTTTGTTTATGCTCAGACAATCAAGTGTTCGCTTGTGTGAAAACTGTACTCGATAGAATACCAACCTTACTCGCATAATATAATTTTCTCGGGATAGTGAAAACTTTGCTCGAAGTGCCTGAATTTGCTCAAGTTCCATACTTAGATATTATTGAGGAGGTTGAGAAGATTCCATCATTTTCTTATCAGTTTTATTGACCCAACAAAAAGGTAAAAAAGTATATAAATTAATGATATGATTTCTATCCGAATAACAAGTTGGATTAAACCAAAAATACATCAAAACACGCGGATATAAAATAATATACTTCAACTCTTTTATTATTAATTCAAATCGGCACATAACACTGAATACATAAACCAACCATTTAATTTTAACTCTAAACTTTATCTTCGAGGCCCATAATTCAATTCACCTTTTGTACTTCTCGGTTGTCCAAACTAAACCGATGTATCTATGTGAAATCGATATTATATCCTTTAACTTATGTGGACATAAATTATGTTAAGTGCATAAAAAGTTTTATTAAGTGTTGGACAAAAACCATTATAGGTAATCCAACCCGTGCCAAAATGTACCTGTATTTGGATAGTTACTCAAGCTATTTTTGATCGTAACTTTATTAAAACATCCTATCAACCCCTACATTAACATTATGAACAAAATATGCAAAGATTAAAAAAAACATTAATCAGGTTATAATTATTTAGTTAAAAAAACAACCATATCAATTACTACCTCTCAAAGATCAAACATCCCTATCGACTTTATTATTAAATAGATAAAAACCTTTCATCTCTAACAAATTGTGTTTTAAATCTAAACATTCCATTAACTAAACCAACCATATTATTGAAGTGAAAGATCCAAACCAACCAAATTCTAGAGTTACCAAAAGTAACGATAAAGGTTCAAACTTCCATACGGGCCAATTCAACACCGAACTTTTGAGGGTCAACAGGCCCGCCCCTATGGACAACAGGCCCATCATTCTTTGACCATTCTACTTTCAACACACATATATATTTTCTTTGCCATTTCTTCTCTTTCTAGATTAGAAGATTAGCTTATTTATTTTATATACTTTCATAATATCATGAACCCGTCTAACACAAAGTAGATTATGGGGTAGAGAATGTCATATTTTACATTCTTCTTGGCTAATATCTTCTTCAACTTGACGCATGCCAATATGCCATGACTGATATATTATTGTCCTCTCCTATCCAAAACAAGAAAACAAAATAAAATAAGTTACGGAAGAAAAAACCGTTGAATTAAATATTTATTGTTAAAATGATAAAATCAAAGTATTAGTATTATGAACCACAAAAAATAGATTATGATGTAGAGAATGTCATATTTTACCTTCCTCTTGACAAATATCATCTTCAACTTGACTCGTGTCATGACTGATATATCCTTGTCATCTCCTATCTAAAATCAGTAAAACAAACAAAAGAAAATATAAAAGAAAAACCCGTTGAATGACATATTGAACTTTAAAATCACCATATCCTTTAGGCAAATATCGTCTTCAACTTGGCACGTGCTATGACTGATATATCCTTTACCTCTCCTTCTAAAACCAGAAGGAAAAAAAAAACAAAATAAAATATGAAAGGAAAACCTGACCGATCATTTTGCCATATATGTTACGCATGAATACACATATGTGCTTAACATCGTTTTCCTGTGATTCAAATCCAACGTTCAGTAGAGTTCGTTACAATCCCTTCCTTTTTTCAAAATTTTATATATTAATGAAACGATACTGAAAACATACCTTGATACGATGTGGAAGATGTGAGTCTTAGACGCAAATATATACAATTAATCGATAGTGAGACATGGGATAGATGAGTATTTTACAACAAAAATAGAATGTATTTAAAAGTTTTTAATTGCAATATCAAACAACTGTAATTGTATTAACATCATTTGTAAAAAAAGGGAAAGGTTGCGAGATTAAAGGCATGACACAAGACAAGTTTTAAAAATAACTGTCTATTTTGAATTTTATACATAAAATAAGAAATGTCAAATCAAAATTTAGTCAGTTACTGTCTATATAATAAAAGTTCTAATTTAATAAGTAATATTTGGTTGTTTCCAAATATATAAAGCCAAATGAGTGTCTAAATTTATAAAAACTATTCAAACTTAGGTCTGTTTGTTATACGTAGATACAAATAATTGAAATTTAAAATAACAACTTTAATGTTGGTGTTATAGTTTTTGTTAATCTTAATGTTCATATAACATATATTAACTATTGAACACAAATAGATGCATAATTAATAAATTGTCATGTTTGATATCTTCAATATGTATTATTATATAATCAAAATGATGAAATCATAAGACCTGTAAACATTAAAACCAACTTTATTTACTCTCCTAAGTCCTAACTATCGATCTTATCGTCGATCACGCTTATTTAGCCAAACTCCGGTGTCGATTAAATTTGCAGGATCTAATGAAATCATCATAGGATCGATGTAAAATAATGGCCGGTTGAAAGAGGGATTTGGGTGATTAGGTTAAAAGGAATTGAATATCAAGGAAACCGGGTATTGAAGTTTAGCGGTTTCACGTCAAGAATTTAAGCCACCACTCAAACGGCAAATTAGAAGAAGATGGTAGAGTGCATGGATTGGTTTTAATTAGCTTGTTGACATGTTTTTTTGTATTCAAACATATATGATTCAAGTATTATATATATATATATATATATATATATATATATATATATATATATATATATATATATATATATATATATATATATATATATATATTAGTTTGTTAATGTCTAATTGAGATTTACATGTTTATGTTTTCAGAATGTTTGTTAATGTAGTAGGTCATTTGAAACCATGACAAATGTGGCTAACAAGTCATGTTGGTATTTGTTTCTCTTTGAATCCATTGTATGTTCGGTCGTTAGGCTTAATAATATGTAAAACTCGGTTTCTAGTTCGGACAGGGTGCAAGATAGAGTGATAACAGTTAATCTGATGTGTCAACACTTATAGATACATTAATAAAAGTGCATTAAAGTTTGGAGTTAATTAGTAATTACACTCCTTGTGGCCTGTATTGCAAATTTGGTTCCTGGTTAAGAGAAAGTACATCCATGGTACCATACCCAATAGTTTAAAATCTTTAATCTATTCTACTTGGGTGAATTTTAGAACGGTAACAGTAAAAGTTGCAGTGGCAAAAACGACTATTTACATTTTTTAACGTCTCAAACCGGTTCTTAAATCTATCCAAGTTCCAAATCAGTTCCACATACAAACACTCCA
This sequence comes from Bidens hawaiensis, assembly GCF_021521415.1. Lineage (NCBI taxonomy): Eukaryota > Viridiplantae > Streptophyta > Magnoliopsida > Asterales > Asteraceae > Bidens > Bidens hawaiensis. The sequence continues at coordinate 215,477 of NW_027494735.1, forward strand.
AACCAATCCTAGTCAGTCAGTTTCAGCCAATTCCAAATATGTTCCACATTTCAATATCGGTTCCTGTTCATACTGGTTTTTGTTTACCTCTACCTAAAATACACCATTTATATAGCAAGTTGATGCAAGAAGTGTTCTTAACCGAGTTCATCGTAATTCAACCAACAGTTATCCTTCGCCAAAATAAATCTAACCAAGGACCCAACACCCACGATCCATGAAAACCGTACGATACCACCATAAAACAGTCACCAATGTTTGACTGATCAAAAACCTTTATAATACAAATAAAGATACAATTCACTTTTCCATTCACTTCCATTTTCAAACTACCCTCTAACCTACTTAGTTCCATGTACACATACAAGAATTTCACTTTTTTGGTTCTTTTTTCATGAAAATATTCATTTTTTAACGAGTTATGGTTTCAAAAAATGCGTATACCACCCTGGTATTTTTATTAATAAAGCACAACGCGTAGTAGGCCGGGCTGGGGCTCCGAGAGTCTAGGCCTTCTTCCTCTAAGAGGTATCTTTGGACCGCAACTGGAAGTCGTCAAGTCGAGCAGGAGTGCGGATCCCTTTGGGGTGGTGTCTCGTTCCAACACAAATGTAGATTTGCACCTGCTGATCAGTTGACCTGGCTGTGTTTCTAAGTGTCATGAGGTCTCGTTTTAAGACGTGAATGGCTTCGTTCACGTGCAGCCCGTGAAATCGATTATCCTTTCTTGTCCTCTTCCATTGCCTTGCATATCTAAACTTGTAGAATTCCTGTAGAAACAAATAGAAGCCCAAGAAAATTAGAGATGGCAAGATGGACGGGTAACAGATATAAAATGTCAAAAACTGTCACGCTTTGATTTATGATTTGACAAAAAAAAACCAACAGAACGAACCCTGAACACCCCAATGACAGGTAAAAAGGTCAACGGGTTTGGCTTGAAACCAAGTGTGTAAAAAAGCCAAGCCGTTTGTGAGTTACTCAAAGATGGTTTGTTAAAAGCTAAAATTGATTCAAGCGTAAAAAAGCCAAGTTGTTTAATAATCGACCCAGTTGGCTCACAAGCCTATTATTTATATAGTTTGATTTAATATAATAAATAATGTATGTACATTAGTTTTAGTTAAACAATAAATTATATATGAGTCGCCCCGGACAAGCTCGAGCTTAAAAAACTACTCAAAAGCCAAGTTTGAGCTCCTGTAAGTTAAAAGAGCCGATCTCAAGACTGGGCGATCTTGGGCTCGACTCAACTCGGCTCGTTTAAACCCCTACTTAAAACCAAATATCTTTTACCAAAGGCGGGTCAGGATGACATACAAAACAACTATTTACCCACTTTAAAAACTCAAAACTTACAAAATATTGATTATGAATTCAAATTAATAATCTAATTTTTTGTATGGATGCACTTTGTTGGCTATTTTACCAACACCGCCCTTTGTGGCCTTTAAAGTGGCCGGCAAAGGGGGCTTTAAAGCTCCAACCACCATGTGAGGGCTGCATGGATAAGGAAGCAAGGGGAAATCCGGCAAACTGTTACCGGGCCAGCTAGGAGAAATGGTGGGGCCAGCTTCTTTAATACTCTCTCTCTCTCTCTCTTTCTCTCCCCCCCCCCCCTCTCTCTCTCTATATCTCTATCTCTGTTACCTACGTGGCACTCGGTGATCTCACATACTAGAAAAGTAGATGGTTTGATAGTTCTTTTAGCTCAAAGGCTGGTGGTTCTTCGATTGATGGTTTTGATTTTTCGTTAAACTCGGTGATCTCACATACTACTTCTGATGTCTCTTGATTGTTATTGTTAGTATTGAGATTATCGTCTTCTAAAAGGATTTTAGTGTCAGTTAAGATTTGTGTTTCTAATGTGTTATTGATGGAAGATTTCCGCACATAGCAACTCGCGATAGAATCGATGATGTCAACACAGTACAAGGTGTCATTGTGATGTTGGGGATGTTGCATAGATTTTCATATGTCAAAAGTAATAGCCTCGTCATTGACCCTGAGAGTGAGTTTGCCAGGGCAAACATCAATAATAGCCTTTGCAGTGGCTAAGAAGGATCTTCCAAAAATCAGAGGTACACTTTTGTTTTCCTCCATGTCTAGAATCACAAAATCTACTGGGAAAACAAACTTGTCAATTTTGACAGGAATATTTTCAACAATGCCCCGAGGGTATTTAACGGATCGGTAAGCTAACTGAATGCTCATGCGGGTGGGCTTTAGTTATCCTATCCCTAGTTTTGCAAAAAAACCTCCTAAGGCATTAAATTAATACTAGCTCCAAGGTCAGCCAAGGCATTGCTAACAGACAAATTTCCTATGAGACAAGGGATGGTAAAGCTCCCTAGATTGGTCATTTTTGGCGGCAGCTTGCTTTGTAGGACATCTGAACATTCTTCACTCAATGTGACATGCGATTGCTCCTCCAGCTTCCTTTTTTTGGTCAGCACTTCTTTGAGAAACTTTGCATATTTCGGCATTTGAGCAATGGCTTCGAAGAAAGGGACGTTGATGTGGAGTTGTTTGAAGAGTTCTAAAAACTTCCCGTACTAAGCTTCCAATCTCTCCTATTTTAGCCGTCCAGGGTATGGAATAGGTGGAACATAAGTTCGGACGGGTTCCTTAGGTTGTACGGTGCCTGTTGGGATCAGTCTCTCTTGCGTTTTGTCATGGACTTCCTTCTCCATAACTGGTTCTGAAGTTGGTAAGGCAACAATGGTTGTGGCACTTCTTAATGTAATAGCATTGGCTGCTACATTTGGGTTTGTTATTGTGTCGCTTGAAAGAGCGTCAGGTGGTCTTTCAGACAATTGTCGGGCAATCTGTCCGATCTGAGTTTCTAGATTCTGCAATGATTCTTGTTGACTTTTTAGGTCAGCTTCATGCTTCAACAATACTCCATGGATATCAACAGCTCTTGATTCGGCCTTCTTTTCTGCTTCATTTGTCTTGTTCATGATTTGGATCAACATTTCTTCAATTTTTGAGTAGCTTGGATTTTGATGGCTACTGGAACTTTGTTCTTGAAATTGAGGTTTAGGCTGGAAAGATTGATTTGTCGGCCTCTTTTCGAATCCGAGTAAGGTTTGAGTGTTATCTTCGTCCTTCCAACTGAAATTCGGGTGGTTTCTCCAACCTGGATTGTAGTTGATGCTGAAAGTGTTGTTTTGACGGGCAATGAAGTCAACTTCTTCCATTGCCATAATGACTTGTTTGCAGTCACTTGTCTTACGAGTTCCTCCAGAGGTGTCACAGGTGATCTTGGTTTTTGATAGTTCGGCTTGAATTTGCTCGAATTTTCTAGAAAGGGCTTCAAGCCGTGTGGTGACAAGAGGGTTGGAATCGACGTGGTGCATTCCTTTATGTGTTAGTGTAGATCTTGGTGGCTTATAAGTGAAACTCTTCTTTGCTGCCTTCTCCATGATTTCAATTGCTTCATTAGGTGATTTGGATCCCAGGTTTTCACTGGCGACTTGGTCAATGGCCTGTTTGTTTTGACTGGATTGTGCGTCAAAGAAAGCCTGTACTTGTAACCATATGCTCAGTCCATGATGTGGCATCGTCTTAGAAGACTTTTGTATCTCTCCCATGCTTTGTATAACGACTCATCATCATCGGTCCGGAATCCGGTAATGTTGGGTCGGTATTTGGCTGTTTTATCCGGCGGAAAGTATTTGAGGAGAAACGGTTCAACAATCTGGTCCCAATTGGTGATGGAACCAGAAGGAAGAAATTCTATCCATTCTAAGGCTTGACCCCTTACAGAGAAAGGAAAGAGTTTGAGTTTGATCTGATCTTCTGAACAGTTTTGAATTTTAAAGGTTCCGTAGATTCATAGGAATCGAGATATACGAGAAAGAGGGTCTTCGTCGAGGAGACCATGAAATTGAACTGAATTTTCCACCATATGAATGGTGCTTGATTTGATTTTGAAATGTTCGGTGATATCGGGTAGAGCCACTCCATTGCCATTGCCATAGCCTTCGAGAGGTGGCTTGGCATACTGGCTCATGTTTGGTTCATTGTTTTTGTCACACCCAGACCACGGCCTAGGCGTGCGACACATATGTTGATACCACATTTGTAAATATATCAGAGTTACGTATTAAAAGTGGAAGTCTTTAAAACATGTGGATTTAAATTATAACATTTACAATCAAAAGACATGATTATAAAATACCCGTTTTAAGTTTAACAAAAGATTACTTGTTTAATTACAAAATCACTATTTCATAATTTAATATTTAACAAAAAGATCCGAGCCATCGGATATCTTATGCACTTCGTCATCCCAAGCTTCTATTCTTGATTACCTGCAAAATGTTTAGAAAATACGTCAGCAACACATGCTGGTGGATATGCTGACGCTAAAAATATTTTCTTTTACTTGATTACCCCTCGAACATAGTTATGCTCAGCCCATCGTGGCTTAGGAATAGTCAAGTTTTAAAATAACACAATTATAAACACAAGTCTCTACACTAAATACCCCAGCAAACACCGCAGCGTTCGACACTAGTTAGGTACCATTCGTATACACATTATCATGCTCCCTGTAGGAAAGCGTCATATGACCAGGTGTGGTGCGATGTGCCCACCGCATATACCACATATGTAACGATCTAGACAAACCTACACGACAGCCTGAGGGCTAGCGCTTATACTTTTGTTTATAACATTTTAGAGACACGTAGTCCCATGTAAATCTTTTTAATTCATTTGACTCGTTTTAAACAAGTTTGTAAAGTTTGGGCGTATTCACCTTATTGATTTGGATCAGCTTCAATACACTGTCCGAGTGTCTTTCCCTTGCTATCTCGCACCTATAGTACGAGTACAACTTTTGTTAGTCAGATATACAATCCGGCTTAAGACCTTTAGTCTTTTTATAATCTTTACCTCGATTATATTTTCTTTACTTTAAAACCTTAGTCAAAAAGTATTCTTTCCTTTCTTCTTTTAAAAATTAAAAGTATTTCTTTTAATTTATTTATTTTCCTTTTTCTTTAACAAGATAACCTTTAGTTAAATCTTTTTTTTCTATAAAACCCTACGTTTCTTCTTCTCTAAGACACGTATTCTTTTCTTTTCTTTATTATTTAAGAATATTCATAATTACTTAAATAATATTCTATAACAAAGAATTATATATAGATCACACACACACATATATATATATATATCATATTCTTTCTTTTTCTTTTCTTTGTTATATTTTCTTTTATTTATCGAGGTATTGAGTATATCCTCGACTTAGGGTTTTAAGCCTTTTCAATATTTTATTATTATTTTATTCGGACATCATGTCTACCTTGGTCGGCTAATGAAAACCCTTCACAATCGAGCAGCACTTCAAAGTCGTTTCGTCTTCTTTATCTTCTTGATTAACCTTTTCTTCTTGACACCGTTTCCTTTGCATGAACAACGGTGTACACCAACACTTCTCCAACATTGGCACGCTTTACGAGGCAGGTCGTCGAGACATCGGGATGGCAACACCTTCTTTGTGGGAACTTTGTCAGGATGTGGCACGAATATCGAGGAAATGGGCACGAAAATCGAGGAATTTGGACATGTTTTTTGAGGTAATCGAGGGCACGCTTCCTAAGGTTTAAAGAGATGTTAGAGAGAGATGAGTATGAGATTTTGGGTTTGGGAATGAACAAACCCGGAACTTGATATTTGTAGGCAATCCAGTGGGCCCATCGAGATACGCGATGGCCCTTGGGTTTGCCCATCGCGTATCGCGACGTAGCCATCATCAGTCACCACAAGGCTTGTCACGTGGCGGACGCGGTGCCACGTGGTGACACGTGGCGACACATAGTACCACCGTTGGACACATGGTGACACGTTTCTTGGCCTGTCAAACCACGCATCGCTATACGCGATGACGCTGGTTCATCAGCGATCGCGTATTGCTATACCCCTCTATTCTTGGAGTTATAACCAAGCCCTTCGTGATACGCAATGGACTGGTCCTTTGTCCCATCGCGTATCGCTAAGGAACAAGAAGACAGAATTTCATTTTAAGCCCTTGAGTTTCAACTTTGACAATTTTGGTCCTTTAACTTTTGAACTTGGCTCTTTTTAACCCGAAACTTTCACAACGTTACATCCTCCCCACCTTGGAATAAATCTCGTCCTCGAGATTTCTTTTTTAGAACAAGTGGGGGTATTTCTTTTTCATTTCAGATTCGAATTCCCAAGTGTATTCGGGGCCTCTTCGTGAGTCCCACTTTACTTTCACAATTTTCAATGTTCGTCTTTTCAATTTTTTCGTTTTTGAATCTTCGATTTGAATTGGTCTTTCAACAAATTTTAATTTCTCATTTATTTCAACATTTTTTAATGACATCGCCAAAGATTCATCGGTTAAACATTTACATAGATTTTAGACATGGAATACATCGTATATCCCTTGCATTTCTTCGGGTAGTTACAGGCGATATGCTACAGTCCCGATTCACAAGAGTACCTCGAAAGGTCCAACGAATAGAGGACTAAGTTTTCCTTTCTTACTGAATTGAACTACGTCTTTCCATGGCGAGACTTTCAATAAAACTTTGTCACCAATATTGAATTCCAACGGCTTACGACGGACATCGGCGTAACTCTTTTGGCGATCACGTGCCGTCTTAAGTCGTTCTCGGATTTGTACGATTTTTTCGGTGGTTTCTTGGACTATCTTGGGTAAGTCTCCCACGATCGGTACCCAATTCTATTTTCGAGTCTAAGGATACCATCGTCACCCTTGACTAACGAGTCAATGGTGCCGTTAAGTTTTTTATCGGAGATCTTGTTTTCATTGATAGCTTGAATTTGAGCAGATTTGATTTGTTTGAGAAGATCTACTTGAAGTTCTAATCTTAATGCTCGGACTCTTTTAGGCTTTTCATGTTCCTTACGACTTTAGGCGTCGGCCACAACGTTAGCTTTACCTTCATGATATACAATCTCACAGTCGTAGTCATTCAGAGTTTCCATCCAGCGTCGTTAACGCATGTTAAGTTTCTTTTGATCAAATATGTGTTTCAAACTCTTGTGATCGGTATACACGATAAATCTTACTCCATAGAGATAGTGCCTCCATATCTTTAAAGCAAAGATTATGGCGCCTAACTCTAGATCGTGAGTTGTATAGCTCTTTTCGTGCACCTTGAGTTAACGAGAGGCGTAAGCGATCAGTTTCTTTCGTTGCATTAGTACGCATCCCAAACCGGAATGAGACGCGTCACTAAAAACAACAAAGTCTTCAGTACCTTCTCGAAAGGCCAATATAACTGCTTGGGTAAGTTTTTGTTTAAGTACATTGAACGCCTCTTGTTGTATGGTTCCCCATTCATACTTGATATTTTTGCGAGTTAAAGAAGTTAGGGGAACGGCTATACGAGAAAAGTTTTCGATAAACCTACGATAGTAGCCGGCCAAACCTAAGAAACTTCGGATCTAGGTTGGCGACTTCGGAATCTCCCACCTAGAGATAGCTTCAATCTTAGCGGGGTCCACTTGAATACCATTTACGTGTATGATGTGACCAAGAAATTACACTTCGTGCAACCAGAACTCGCATTTAGAGAACTTTGCGTACAACTTCTCGGTTCTAAGAATTTCAAGTAAGGTTCGGAGATGGTTTTCATGATCAACTGATGTGTGAAAATGTATAATAATAATAAAGAACGAATCACAATTAAGCTTTAAATTTATAAAAACGAAAATCCTATAGAAACCACACAAAACCGGCAAGTGTACCGATCATAAATAGTATAGCATCAATGAAGTCCGGATGTCGAACTCAAAGACACGTGAAAACGTTTATGATTAAGAAAACTCTAACCAAGACTTACCAAAATAATATTTATTTAATTCTTAATATTTAAAATTGATTAAATTACTTAACTTAATTAAACAAAAACTTTTAACAAAACACTTTTAGAAAACTTTGATTTAAATTCAATATGTAAAAACGTCTACCTAGGAATGAATCATGTTAACAGAAATAACAAGACAACGGATTGAAAATATTCAAGACACCGGTTATAAAAGATGACACAACCAAAACTTGTTTAAGAAAGTCAAATTACCTCTCAGTCTCTCTAACAAACTTTAACTTATTTTAGTTGATTTTTAAAAAACAAACCGGAAAAACAATTATTAACGTGTTCAAATATCGACTCACCTCTCGGTCTCACCGACACACTATCCTAATGGAGACGAATACTACGCAACCAAGGATAGAGGAACAATTTAACTTAACCCAAATTAAACCAACTAATTGCACATAAACACTCAAACTTGACAAGACAAAAACCCGCTCTCGTGCGGTCTTAATTCTAACAAGTAAAAGCAATGAGACAATATTACTTCTTATCACCTCTCGGTCTCAAAGAAGGTGTATTTTAACTGATTTTAGATAATATATTACCCACTTATCCCTACGGTTGTACTTCCCGCAAATAAACCCAAAACACCAAGTAACGAGTTTAACAAGCAATCAATTAATCAAAACCGATTCAATTAACTAATGCAAGAGGATTATAAGTAATAACAAATAAAACACAGCCATCACACACAATCTAATTTATGGTTTAGTTAAACTTTACATCAATAATTTAAGTCTTGAACATTAACAATCCATTAAACAAGTTAAAACCACTCAACAATCATCTATCCTAGGTAGAACAAACAAGTTTAGCTACTCATTACTTTTGGACAGCCATGCTTACTTAAGAAAAACATCACAAACATCATCATAAACATTATAAAACTCATTCAAGATCCAAACACAATCAATTATAAGTCAAACTATCAATCAATTGCAAAACAATTCAAATCAAAAGACCAAATCAATAGAGTTAGGGTTCTTGAACAAAAAGTAAAGTTTAAAGATGTATACTCAAGGTTTATGGCTGAGATTTGTGATTGTTTGAAGCCCCTAGCTGCTGCCCAAGATCACCTCTTCCTTCTCCAGCCGTCACAAGATCAACAGCCGCCTCCTTTCTTCCTTTTTTTCTTCTTTTCTTGCCGGCGGCTGACTTCCGATCGCAAGGCTAGGGTTTTAGGGTTCTTTCTTTTATTTTCGGGATTATTCAATGATTAATGGCTGGAAACTCCTTCAATTAACTTAATATAATATTATATAAGGCCTTTAAGATGTGGGATTGGGTCGGGCCTTGACTTATAAGTTTGAAAGTTGCACAATTAAGCCCCTAAACTCTTCAATTTGACTCTTTTTTCCACCAAACTTCACAACCTACAAGTAAACAATTATATTTGTAAAATCAAGCATAAACAAACCATAAAACTTAATAATTAAACTAAAAAGCAATTAAAACATGATAAAAATGATACGGAAAGTAAGTGTGTTTCACTACACATCATCAACCTTAGACTTAGAATAAATACGTATGTCGTAGATGAATACGATAACAAATTTATCTAAGTAAGGCTTGCAGATTCTGTTCATCATATCCATGAACACGGCTGGAGTATTAGTGAGACCAAACGGCATTACCGTGAACTCATAATGTCCATACCTTGTTCGGAATGCGGTTTTCGGGATATCTTCGGATTGAACTTTGAGTTGATGATAGCCGAAAGGCAGATCGATTTTCGAGAAAAGGCTTGCACCTTGGAGTTGGTCAAAAAGATCGTCGATTCGAGGGAGTGGATATCGATTCTTGATTGTGACTTTGTTTAGGGCTCGATAATGATACACATGCGCATTGATCCATCTTTCTTCTTAACGAATAGAATTGGCGCTCCCCACGGTGATGAACTCGGTCGGATGAAACCCTTCTCAAACAATTCGTCAAGTTGTTTCTTCAGTTCTTTCATTTCGGTTGGAGCTAAACGATAAAGGGCTTTTGCGATCGGGAGGGATTCCAGGTAATTCATTAGGAAAGACATCGTCCAAATCGGAGAAAATACGTACGTCCTTTATCTCCTTCGATTTGGATTCTTCAATGACGTAGGCCATGAATGCTAAGCATCCTTGATTAAAACATTTGTTAGCCCTAATCATGGAAATTATGCTAACTTGGCCAACGTCTTTTTCGCCTTCAATTCGAATGGTTCGTTTATCAGGGGCTCGAATTTTGACGGTTTTGCTATTGCAAATGATACGTGCGTGATTATTGGATAACCAGTCCATACCAAGTATAATGTCAAAACCAGCAAGAGTCATTGGTAGTAATTGAATAGGCAGAACATAACCAGCTAATAAGATTTTTCCGTTTTCTAGAGCTTTGGAGATTTTAACGATTTCACCACTAGTGGTCTCAATACTTAGAGTTTTATTTAGTTTCGTTAATGGTTCGTTTAATAGACTACAAAAGCTATAATCTATAAAACTTAAGTTGGCACCAGAATCAAACAAAACTCTAGCATATGTGTCGTTAACTAGGAACGAACCGGTGATGGTTTCCGGCATGCCGGCCGCCTTTTTGGTATCGAGTAGGAAGACTCTTGCATTGCCTTTCTTGGCTTGACCACTTCCACCTGCACCACCAGTTGCGGGCTTGTTTTTCTGACATTCAAAACTTAGATAACCCATCTCTTTACAGTTATAACAGGTCATCGTCTTATTCCAGCAATCGGCCGTTGCGTGGCCAGGTCTATGACATTAGTCACAAACAGTTGCGATTGAAAACGGAGCAAAACGTCATTGACCCTTGTGGTTCCTTTTCCATGTCTTGCATGGCGTGGAATTAGAATTGAATTCAGTTCGGTGTTGGTTTACGCCTTTGCCCTTGAATCGGGTGCTTCCTCCAGTCCTCCTTTGTTCGTTGGTTGACACCACCTTCTTATCTTCCTCCTTGTTGCGGACAAGGCCGCCCATAAGATATCCAGCTAACTCCATCGCGGAGTCGGCAGTTTGTGGGAGGTGTGACCTCACCATGTCTTGGATTTCCCGCGGGAGTCCCCATATATGGCGGGTAACTTTGCTAGACTCAGGGTTAACCAGTTGGGGAACGAGTCGGCAGTTTTCGTGGAACTTGGTATTATATTCACGGAGATTAGTTCCTATGACCCTATGGTTAAGAAATTTAGTTTGGATGTGGTCGGTTTCATGCATAGGACAAAATTTCGCCATCATCATCTCTTTGAACTTTTCCCATGACAGATTGTACAGTACTTGTCTTCCCTTGCTCATTATCAGTGTGTTCCACCATTCTAACGCTTCGCCCTTGAACATTTGGGTAGAGTATTGTATCTTTTCTTGGTCGGAGCACTTGCTTATAATCACGATCGACTCCATTTCCTCGAACCATCATACGGTTGTAATGGCGCCTTTGTCACCGTAGAACTCCTTCGGTCCAAAATACTTGAAGTCTTTAAAGGAACAACTATTGATTTTCATTTTCTTAAACATTTGTTTCACATCATCCTCAGCATTTGATTCGTGAGCACACTCTTCAGCGCGAGACGGTTTCGGTCGAGATTTGGCGGACTTACGAGAGGGTTCAACTGATTGGGATTTCTTAGATTGAGGTCTAGCTTCAGATTCAGCCCTAACGGCTTCTTTTATCATTTGTTAAATTTGGTTCATGTATTTATCGGGAATTTTCTCTTCTTGTTCTATCTCTTTTTCTTTTCTTTTATCGGCTTCTTTTCGAGAAGTTTCGGCATTATTACTTTGTTGCGACATTTTTCTTTTCTTTTCAACTTTTTCTTTTTAACTGAAATTTAAATGATATATTTTTCTTAAAACACACGTTTTATTCATTATTAAACATATATATATATATATATATATATATCAAAATGATATATATATTATTACAACACACAAACTTATATATATTGTTAGCCGATATATATATATATATATATATATATATATATATATATATATATATATATATATATATATATATATATATATATATATATCTTAGGACGGTTCAACGCCCTTTATCATACACACAAGATTACATCAAAAAACACATTACAAAAAACATCATAAACATCCTTACTCGATTCACTTGGTCTCTCAGTCCTTCAAGTATTTCTTCACAATCTTGGTCAATTTGTTACATTTCCGAAGAAGCTTGTCTCCTATATTCTTCTTCTTGATACCATCAATGGCTACGTTCTTCCTTAAATCATCAGTTTCGTGCAACGCCCTGTCAATATGTTCTTCCTGTGATTGTGGGATTTCATTCGGATATCCGTACCGAGGTGGCGGATCGCGGTACCCCATCATGACTATATCGTAGTGATTCTTTGGATAAGGGTATGGCGATGATGTCACATCAGATGGGTAGTTGAAGAAAGCTTTGGCTGCTTCATTTTGCTTGCGGATCTCATTTGGTTGCTCTTCAATTGACGGGATCGTGCGTTGGTATGGTGGGAACTTTGATGACAATTTTTTCTTGAGTTCTTCAAGGTATTGCACATAGGGATCAACGGAGCCATAACTCAAGTTCTTGTGGAAGACTGGTTGCACACATCCTTGCCCAGGTGGACAGTCACAGTCGGACAGTTCCTCCATTGGTGTTGTCACTTCATTGGGGTTTTCCTCCTCAGGGTCCTCTTCTTCCCTTGGATCTTCTTCTTCTACAGGATCCTCCTCCTCCATCAATTGGGCAGTCTCTTTCACTATCGGGGGCATGCGGAAACTCTCGTACGGCATCATGACCCTCATTTTTGGCTTTCGGGAAGGTCCTTCATGGTTGTTGGGGTGAGAGTCAACATAGTCAAAAGCAAATGTTCTGGTGTGCCATCTTCGTTGATGAGAGTGGCATTGCATCCAGTCGGACATAGGTTCCTCCTTGATTTGTTTGTTAGAGAGGAAGGCGTACGATGGATGGGGAATTGGCGGTTGATATGTTGGAACCTCGGGTGGTTGGTACGTCGGGATCTCGGAAGTGTGATATGTTGGGATCTCGGATGGCTGATACATCGGTATGATTGACGGGTGGTAGCTTGAATGTCTTGGAGGATCGTACCTTTGCATCGGTGGACTATCGGGTAAGTTGATCGGACATTGCTCGGTACCAGGGAAGTATACTGGTTTGGTTTGGTCAATGAATTGGTCTTGGTTGAAGAAAGACTCGTAGTAATCTTCAGTCATGTTATCTTTTGGTAGGGGTTCGGGAATTCCAGCTCTTCGTGCATCTCGCATAAATCCATCCATGATCTTCTTGAAGGACATCTATAGATTTGGTGGTTTAGATTGAGGAGGGAAAGAAAAGGTTTACCAGCCTATCTTATCCCTATTTAAAATTTAAAAAAGTAATAAAACATTTTTCTTATACTTGGATCGAAGCTTAAGTATTATCTTTTAATACCTAATTCGCTAAGATCGATGGCTCTGATACCAACACTTGTCACACCCCAGACCTCGGCCTAGGAGTGAGACACATATGTTGGTACCACATTTTTAAATATATCAGAGTTACTTATTAAAAGCGGAAGTCTTTAAAACATGTGGATTTAAATTATAACATTTACAATCAAAAGACGAGATTATAAAATACCCGTTTTAAGTTTAACAAAAGATTACTTATACACTTAATTACAAAACCACCATTTCATAATTTAATATTAACAAAAAGATCCGAGCCATCGGATATCTTATGCACTTCATCATCCCAAGCTTCTATTCTTGATTAACTGCAAAATGATTAGAAAATACGTCAGCAACACATGCTGGTTAATATGCTGACGCTAAAAATATTTTCTTTTACTTATTTACCCCTCTAACATAGTTATGCTCGTCCCATCATGGCTTATGAATATTCAAGCGCACTAAGTCCCCGGAAACGGCGCCATTTTTATGCTAGACTGTCGCTATCTAGTCAAAAACACTTATAATCAGTTCCTAATCACATAAGCAAGCTAGGGTAAGTAGGTTATCGAACACAAGGAGTATGCGGTCAATGTAAATCGTGCAAACAAGTTTCAATATTATGAAGTAGTAAGTTTTAGTGCTGATCACACAAGCAAACAAGATTGAGTTTTAATACTGATTAAACAAATTCACAAATTCAAACAATTAACAAAGATGAATCATCCCCGGGGTTCAAGAATGTAATTTAACAGTTTCTCATGCAACCTAACTGATTAATTATCAAAGACTGACTAAAGATTGATTAACAAATTAAACCTTAGGTATCAAAAATCGCTAACACACGGCACTAGTTATCAAACAATCCCTACCAGCGTGACTCAATAAAGGGAAATTGTATGCTTTATTGTATTCAATATAGTCAAATCAGCCCTATGAGCTATTACTGTAGCAACTAGCAAACTAATCGTTCTGATCAACATAAACCTAAACCGATTGAATGCACAGAAATACTAAATATCAGTACTCATAGATTAATCAACGATAATCACAAATTGTATGTTCTTAGTTACATTAAAAAATGAATAAAGTACCAACTTTACATCCCGGGAATGAATCAGAAAAGACTAGCCGAGCATCGTCATCGATAGATCTTCAATTATGATGAGGAATGCCACTAGGATTGATCAAGAGATGATTGGTAGCCCTGGAATACACCCAAAATCGCCTAAAAGCTGCTGGAAGTCGTCCAAACTGATTAAGGTTCGTAAAACAGAAGATATATGTTAAAACTCGTTTTTTCCCGTTTTTTAAGACCATAGCGATACGCATGGCCATATGCCCATCCCATTGCGTATCGTGACCTAAGAAAACCTCATATTTGGATTCCTCTCATTGAGAAACCCAAAATTCATATATTATGGCTCCCGTAACTCATTTTCTAGCTCAGGATATGCTCGTTTTACTTCTTAGTCGCATTTTGTCAACCATATTGTTCGTTTTAGCATCGGCTTGAGATTTCTCATCCATACTCTTCCCGAATCCTTCTAACACTTCCTCAGACTTTATATCATGCTCTGGTCTTCCTGATATATCATTCCATGCTCGTACAGGTCTCCCATTTACATCTTTAACGATCAATGACCAGAAATACAAAAGCACGTATAAAGTACCAAAGTTCTAACAGTACACTCAATAAAACTAGATAATTAATACATTAATATATATATATATATATATATATATATACAAAATACCCGACCATCACATCCCCACACTTATCTTTTGTTTGCCCTCAAGCGAACTCTAAAGTAAACATTAACCTCCATCATAGGTATGTGAATTATCGCCATTAATGCTAGTAAGGTTTAAGGTCATACCCAGTTTCCCAGACTGACACTTTCTAGATTGACATCACACAAGTAAGGTTAAATGATGCTATAAAAACAATAGAGCCGCCCAGACGAGTGTACTTTGTTTCCGGTTAATGCATACATGTTCATACCCCTCACACTATCACCATTCCCCTCGGTTTAATATCTGGACTAGCAAAATATGTGCCAGCATATGTCTTTGCCCTCAAATACCAAATACGAGTTACAACTTAATAATCTTGCAAGCTAGTCTTATCTCCACCCATTACCGACCAATTGCATAAAGACTCAGACTAAGGTTTTGCTGAGGGTTTGGTTTGGGTGTGGATTAGGAATATTTAGTTACTAAGGTGGATGAAACCCAGTTTTACAAATACACAAACAACTAATCGAAAACAAACAAACTACTAATTACATAACTGAATATAACCAGACATTTTTTTTCTTTTTTTTTTGCTGGATTTTCAATTTTTTTTTCAACTGATAAACAATACACTGAAATAAAAATATACAACTCTGATGATCACATATTTACAACTCTTTTGACTATATACACCTTGATAACGAACTGAATTTCATCATACATGGATAAAATATAATAAAAGCCAAGGCTGAAATGGTGTGTAATGTTTTGTGAAGTTTGGGGCGTATTCATCTTTTTGATTTGGATCAGCTTCAATACACTGTCTGAGTTTCTTTCCCTTGCTATATCGCACCTATAGTACGAGTATAAGTTTTGTTAGTCAGATATATAATTCGGCTTAAGACCTTTAGTCATTTTATAATCTTTATATCTATTATATTTTCTTTACTTTAAAACCTCAGTTTAATAGTATTCTTTCCTTTCTTTCTATTATAAATTAAAAGTCTTTCTTTAATTTATTTACTTTCCTTTTTCTTTTATAAGATAACCTTTAGTTAAATCTTATTTTCTTTAAAACTCTATGTTTCTTCTTGTCTAAGAAACGTATTCTTTTCTTTATTATTTAAGAATATTCGTAATTACTTAAATAATATTCTATAACAAAGAATTATATATAAACCATATATATATATATATCCATATTCTTTCTTTTTCTTTTCTTTGTTATATTTCGTTTTATTTATCGAGGTATTGAGTATATCCTCGACTTAGGGTTTTAAGCCTTTTCAATATTTTATTATTATTATTTTATTCGAGCATCATGCCTACCTTGGTCTGCTTATGAAAACCCTTCACAATCGAGCAGCACTTCAATGCTGCTTCGTCATCTTTATCTTCTTTATCGACCTTTTCTTCTCGACATCGTTTCCTTTGCACGAACAACGAAATGTACACCAACACTTCTCCAACGTCGGCACGCTTTACGAGACGGGACGTTGGGATGGCAACACCTTCTTTGTGGGAACGTCATTGGGATGTGGCAAATCGATGAATTTGGACACATTTTCGAGGTAATCGAGGGCACACATCCCAAGGTTTAGAGAGACATTAAAGAGAGAGATGAGTATGAGATTTTGGGTGTGGGAATGAACAAACCCGGAGCTTGCTATTTATAAGCAATCCAGTGGGCCCATCGCGATACGCGATGGTCATTGGGTTTGCCTGTCGCGTATCGCGACGTAGCCATCATCAGTCACCACTAGGCTTGCCACATCGCGGACGTGGTGCCACGTGGCGAAACATAGTGCCACCGTTTGACACGTGGCAACACATGTCTTGTCCCGTCAGACCACGTCATCGATATACGCGATGACGCTGGTTCATCAGCGATCGCGTATCGCTATACTCCTCTATTCTTGGAGTTATAACCAAGCCCTTCGCAATAGGCTATGGACTGGTCCTTTGTCCCGTCGCGTATCGCTAAGGGATAAGAAGACAGAATTTCCTTTTAAGCCCTTGAGTTTCGATTTTGATAATTTTGGTCCTTTAACATTTGAACTTTGCTCTTTTTAACCTGAAACTTTCACAATGTTACAGATTTGTGCTTCCATCATTTCTTCAGTTTGATTTCCTCCTGATGCGGCGGCGTCTACTGATTTTTCTTTGATTATTTCGGCGGTTTCTACAGTCCGTTTACGTGCTCGTCGACGAAAGAGTCGTTCTGGTTCAGAGATTGGAGAAACAAGCTCAGGTCCGAATGTAGAGGACATACGTGGGGTTAAATCAAATTTAAACTATTTAAAACTAAAGGTTAGTGAAAGTTAAGCTAAAATTTAAGCTAAGCTATTTTAAAACTAAACTAAGGTATAAGTTAATTAAGCTAAACTAAAGGTTAGGCTAGCCTTTTAAAAAAAGTCTAATCTAATAGTTAGTAGAAATAAAATAAAAGTTAAAAAAAAATTACAATTATAAAAAATGATTAAATTAAAACTTAGATAGTTCTTAGAAAGGTACCGTGTCCCAGGCAACGGCGCCAAAAACTTGATGTGCGTGTGCGGTGTGGTAAATTATAAACGGATGTGAGAGATTTAGCTTTTGCACAAGATCGTGTTTCAAATTTATAAAAGTGATTTCTACTAAGATTAAACACACACAAAATAAGCAAGTGTACCTATCGTATGTGTTGAATGGTATTGGTAAGAACCAAGTCTCGATCCGTGGACACAAATGTTTCTAATAATGTATCTTCGTTTTAGTTCAGTCGGAGAGTTTTAATCATTTCGGGGTTGATTTTTAAGCTTTTTATAAAATAGAAATACTTATAAAATACATAGATGACAAGAAGAGAAATTTCAAATGATTAATTCAATTATATGAAGGTTACCATCTAAGATCAAGAATTCACTTCATTCTTCCTTGATGATTATTATGTAAACATGTGATAAACTTGTCTTAATAATATATGATAGAATAGTCCCTCATTTCTAAGTGAACATATTCTATGACATAAAAGAAAGTAGCGTGCGTATTTTCAAGTCCATCCTATGCTTAATATCATGCTACCACGAGAATGTCAATTTAAGTAGACAAGTAGTTTGGTAAAGTAGAATGATTAGGATTGACTTCGATTTCTCAAATACCAATCCTAACAACTTCGAGTGGTTGTAGTTAACTCACATAGCCTCCCCTTGATTGATTTAATTAGGCTATAGTTACACATTCCATTAACATATGATTTCTTTAACTAGCATGATAACCTAAGCAATCGTGTTAACAATGTTATTTTAGAGTTATCAAAACTAGAGAAATAGATCATAACTTATATCTCATCATTTCTAAGTACAGCATAAGGATCCATGTTTTATCTTGAATAATGTATCAAGGTATTCTTTTTACCAATTCTAGTCTCCAAGAACATGAGTGAACATGAATGATTGTTAATCATCAACCTTGATGTATTGAGTTAAAGTGATAAAACATTTTTTCAACAAAGGATAATTTCAAAATAGCCATGTACTTTACCAAACTAAATCACATGATAAACATAATCATCAAATAAAACAAAGCTTCTTTATAGATTTTAGATGGTAAATGGAGTTTAGCTCATAATGAGCATAGTTATGAACATTAAAAGAGATGAGAATAACAAACACATGATCAAACTAGAATAATCTAGCCGAATGCTGGATGAATCTTCCCTCTTCAATGGTGATGAATAATGATTATTATGATGATGATAATGGATGATGGTAACCTCCAAGCCTTCAGACTCTTCACAAGGTCTTTAATATGAGTGTAATATGAGTGTTTTTAAAAGAGAAACCATTATGGAACTTTTCTTCAAGCACACTTGATCAATGCAACATGCTCTTCTATTTATAGGCTGTCTGGAGAAGCAGGCACGACCCCGTGTTCCTTGAGGCACGCCCTCGTGTTCAAGTGTTCAGTTGCATTAAATGCTATGTCAGATCGTACATGATGACTCACCACGGGGGCGTGCTTCCTGAGGAACGGCCCCGTGCTTTTGGTGATATGTTATATTTCTTTTGTCTTTTCTGAAAGTTGACCATGGCCCCATGCCTTCTGAGGCACGGCCCCATGCTTCTGTGTCAAGTGTTTTGTCTTTTCTTGCAGATTTTTGTCTTTTCTTGCATTTAGAGGCATGGGGGCGTGTCTAAGGGCACGGGGGCGTGTCTAGGGGTTTTCTTGGGTTTTCTTTCATTTTTCTTCATGTTTTCTCTTGTTTCTTCGTTTAATTCTTGGGTTTACCTGAAAATACATTTTAATATGATAAGTAGCCTTTGAGCTATATTATTTGATAGAAGTTGCAGTTTTTAGAGATTATTTTATGCTAAAAAGATGTATAATTTTATATACATCATAAACCCAATCACCCACTTCAAACAGTCTTTCAGTTCTTTTCAAATCAGCTGTTTGTTTCATTCTATTGCGAGCTTGGATCAAATTTTGTTTGAGACTAGCAATCATAACCTCTCTATCTCTATGTAATGCTTCAACTGCTTCTTCATTCGTGTCATTAGGAATATAAGGAAGATGAACCGGTGGTGGAAAATCATACAAAGCTTCAAATGTGTAACATCCCATTTTCTCGTTTCGGTTAATAAAATGAAAACATGAGTTATTATGAGTCGGGCTAGTGTTGGGTTAAATGGATATGGTATTATGGACTTGGGTTATGCAGGAAAGAAGAAAAAGACCATGAGCTTAAGCCCATGATCCATAATTATATAAGCCTTAATTACCAAATAATCCACTCATTTACACATATTTCATACACCACCAAAAACACACACTTAAGCTCTCTCTCTAGTTTCTCTCTTTTCTCGAGCCGGACCAAGAAGAAAAACCGATCCCGATCCAAGGTAATGATTGTATGATATTGTATGAACCCAACCCCGTTAGATTTAGTCACAAAACGATGAGCCGACACCTTTAAACCATTAAAGTCGTGAGATCCGGGTGGAATCGGGTATAAACCGAACCTAAGATGAGCTTAGGGGTCACCCTTGCTCAGATCTGGATCGAACGAGACAAAAAACGGTGAAAACGGTGGTGAAATAACGAGATCTCGCTTTTCCGGCGAGGTCCTGGTTTTCCGGCAATGGCGGCGCCGGAAAAGGGCAAGTACGAGGTTAAGGCGTCAGAGAATGATTATGACATTATCTGATCTAAACCTAATTCGTTAACAGAGAGTTAACGAACTAGAGGCAATTCGTCAGATGATTCGTTAAATGAAGCTTAACGAACTAGCCTTAGTTCGTATCCAATTCGTTAAGGAAAAAGATAACGAATTAACCCCCAATTCGTTATAGTCATTTGTTAAAAGGAGATAACGAACTAGAGGGTTCAATTCGTCTAAGGACCAGTTCGTTATAAGGTCTGATTCGTTACAATGACCAGCTCGTTATAAGGTCTAATTCATTACAGGGACCAGTTCATTATAATGGTCAATTCGTTATAAAGTAACGAATGGGTCATTCGTTATGAACCCAATTCGTTAAGAACCCAGTGACGAACCAGAAGTTTGATAAATGACAGAGCAGTCCCTGGACGTAGAAAAAGTATGATTTAATTACAAAATAGCCCTTGAACTTTATAAATTTATAGAAGATACCTTAAAGGATTGAGAGGTTAACAATAAAATATTATCACGAAATCCTAATGGAAAATGTGTTAAGACAGTTAATGAAAATAAAATTTTTCCAAGCTAATCTGGCAGCTTAAACCCCAGCCAGGGGCCTGCCCCTTGAACCCCACTAGGGGTTGCCGCCCCTAGAACCTCGCTGCCAGGGGCGCTGCCCCTGGACCCCCATGCATTGAGGGTAAGAATTAAATTAGAAACACGATATGGTTAACGATAGTTAATTGATACGTGTAATTGTTATACAGTTAGCCGTGCACAACTCAAGAAAGGAATAACCATAAACGGTGAGCGTAACCGAGTTCAGGTGAGTTTCTAGCCCCACTTCCTTGTTATGTTTTCGAGGCTGTGTGCATACTCTATGTGATAGTTAATACACTTACCTTAAGTGGTAAGTGTATGCCTTGTATGATCCATGTATGATGAATGCTTGACGGTGCGTGAACGATCTTTGGATATTGCATGTTCCGCCAGGGGGTAGTTAAAGATATGATTGATATATATATGAAGTATGGAATATGTATATATGTTATGTTGATAGTACATGAAGGATCTTTAGATATTGCATGTACTGTCAAGGGATAGTTTAAAGAGATGATTGATATATATACGATGTATGAGTGATGTACGAACGTACAGAAGTTATAATTATGAATAGGGAACCGACCTTAATAATGTCGGCGAATGTAGGGAACCGACCCTAATAATGTCGGCGAATGTAGGGAACCGACCCTAATAATGTCGGAGAATGTAGGGGACCGACCCTAATAATGTCAGCAAATGTATGGAACCAACAGTAATAATGTCAGCGAATGTTATAGGGCGAAATGCTCTTTAAAACGTATATGTATGAATGAAAGTATGTATGTAAGTATTAAAGAAAGAATGAAAGTACGTGTGTATGTAAGTATGTAAGTAAATATGAAGGTGCTTACCTTCGGGTGCATATGTAAGTATGTGAATGTATCGTATGTCGTCTGATTAACTAGAACTCACTCAGCGTAGCTGACTTTTATTATGCACGCTGGTAAATCGACTGAGACAGCTGGTATGAGAAAGACACATGGCATGAATTGGAAGAGATTGGCATCTGAATATTTGTCATGATGTTTTGATACTATATTTTATTTATGTTTTAAAAAGACAAGTTATGAATGTTTGTAATGAATGGTTGACTATTATTATTATTCCTCGAAAGTTTTAATTAACTCTGATATTCAGAACTGTGTTTATGAGTAAATCTAACGCTAAAGTGAGGTACCGGTAACGGGGACTTACAAGTTGGTATCAGAGCAAAGTTCGAAAGATTTAATCATCCTACATGCTTAGACTCGAACAAAGAATGCGATTAAAGTAAGAAAAGAAAGAAGATGCCAGTTCAAGAAAGCCATGTGTCACTCAAGCAAGATAAGTAAAGGTACAATGTATGATTGATTTATGTGTAATATGAGAGTGTTAGCTAAATTGCTAAATAAATAACGTATGAATACTAACTTAATAGCTAGGGATAAGAGTATATGATGATATGAACTGTTTGATTGTCTAACTGTTAGAAGTAGAACTAGCACAAGTGGACTGACAAAGGGAAGTGTATAGGACACAGAGAGTAACGTGATCAGCTAATCACAGCTGACCACTGTTGTTACCTGTTAGCCTTACTATCCTTGTACTAAATGGTTCCTTAAGTGATGACGTTTGTGTTTTCCTTATAGAGTACGAATGGCTGGAGCAAGAAAGTTCGTCAAACAAGGAGGTCGTACGGGACGTCGCGGTAGGCCATGTATTGTCCGAGAACCTTCTGTAGAATCAGCTGCTAACACAAGGGAAGAAGGAAGCGCAGCTGGTAGAAATCCGAGTAACAACGAAGGGTATCAACTTGACCCTACTGTTCAAGCTGCCATTGCTCAAGCAGTAGCAGCTGCTGCGAAGAACTGGAATCCCAAAAATTCTGCGGAAAGTCATGCGAACACTGCTGAGAAGTCTGGGGAAAAGAGTAAGAAGGATGATGATAGAGAGAAGGAGGCCTCAATTGTGGTCAAGTCAGTGAAGGATGATGATAGGAAGAGAGGCCAAGGCGGGTGCAACTACAGGTCATTCAAAGGTTGCGATCCGCCGAAGCTAACTGGTCCGGGAGACACAATCGCTACTCACCAATGGATAACCACTATGAACAAGGTTATCCATATTAGCGAGTGTCGTCCCGACCAAGCTGTGGGATACGCTACCCAATATTTTGGTGATGAAGCCATGTACTGATGGGAATCGGTTGAACAAAGGAAGACCCGGGAGGAGGTCAAAGCTATGAGGTGGGATGATCTGAAGGAATTGGTGATGAAGAAGTTTTGTGTGGATGCAGAGGTTGAAAGGGTTGAAATGAAGTTCTTAAGTCTAAAGGTGGGTGAGATGACACACCGCGAATACACCACTGAATTCAACCACCTATCTAGGCTGGTGCCAGACATGGTGAACACTGAAGCCAAGCGGATCAAGTGTTACCGTAGGGGACTAACCCAGAACGTTCGCGTCTTGGTCAAGGTTGGTAGACCAGGTACTTTTGATTCTGCTGTAGGGCTCGCATAAATGGTTTACGATGACTTGTCGACGGATGATGTGGTGGCGGAAGAGAAGAAAGATAAGAAATGGGTCGCTCCTTCTAAACGACCGGGTACTCAAATGTGGAACCCTAAGAACAAGCAGCCGAGAGTGTGGGAGAAAAGGTCATGTAGGACGTGCGGGAAGATGCACGCTGGAGAGTGCAATTGGGGCACTGGGTCTGATGTGTGCCGTAAGTGTGGAAAGTCTCATGGTGGGGAATGTAGATCAGGGTCAAATTCTTGTTACAAATGTGGTAAGATGGGGCACTTCGCCCAAGATTGTCATTCAAAGCCCACGTGTTATAAGTGCGGGCAGACATGTCACTTGGCGAGGACTTGTGCGAGTGGTGAAATAGGAGGAAGTGAGAAGAAAGATGCTGAACAAGGGAGGCCAAGGACTAGGGCCTATATACTGACTCAAGAACAGGCCAGACAGATTTCGGATGTTGTGACAGGTACGTTCCTAGTAAACGGTGTATATGCGTGTGTATTGTTTGATTAGGGTGCGAATTTAAGTTTTTTAGCTACGGCATTTAGTAAACTAGCTAAAATGAAATGTTGCCGAGTTTCCGAAACCTTTATAGTAGAAACCGCTGGTGACACTTCGGTTGAAATTACGAAAATGGTTAAGCCATGTAAGATAGAGTTAGAGGGAGATGAATTCCCTGTTACTTTGTATGTTATGACCTTAGGAGGGTTCGATGTAGTTTTGGGAATGGATTGGTTGTCTGAATACGAAGCTCAGATAGTGTGTAAGAGTAGGATAATAAAGCTAAAATCCTTGGATGGTAGTGCGGTGACGGTTTACGGTGATAAGGAAAGTTCAGGCCATAACGTCATTTCGATGATAAAAGCCGAAGGGTTATTAAGACGAGGGTGTGGTGCCTACCTGGCGTATGTTGTCAACGCTATGGCCGAGACAAAAGAAATGAAAGATGTTCCAATCGTGCGCAACTACCCAGAAGTATTCCCTGAGGATCTTCTTGGGTTACCACCGGAGCGGAGATAGAATTCCAGACAGATTTAGTACCAGGAGCCCAACCCGTCGCGAAAGCGCCTTACCGTTTAGCGCCGTCCGAGATGAAAGAATTGATGTCCTAACTGCAAGAAATCCTCGACAAAGGTTTCATAAGCCCAAGTGTTTCCCCGTGGGGCGCACCAGTGTTGTTCGTAAAGAAGAAGGATGGGAGTATGAGAATGTACATATACTATCGCGAGTTGAACAAGCTTATGGTAAAGAATTGATATCCTTTGCCAAGGATTGATGATATGTTTGACCAATTGCAAGGTTCAAGTTGGTTCTCACGAATAGATCTCAGATCAGGCTATCATCAGCTGAGGGTGAAGGAGGCAGACATCCCTAAGACAGCGTTTCGGACTCGATATGGACACTACGAATTCCTCGTGATGTCATTCGGTCTAACAAATACTCCTACAGCATTTATGGATATGATGAATAGGGAGTGTCGGCCGATGTTGGATAAGTCAGCTATCGTTTTTATTGATGATATACTGATTTATTCAAAGAGCAAGTCTGATCATGCCAAGCATCTGAGAGAAGTATTGGAGGTTCTAAAGGGAGAAAAATTGTATGCTATGTTTTCGAAGTGCGCTTTCTGGTTACGAGAAGTGCAATTTCTAGGTCACGTGATAAATCCTGAAGGGATTACCGTGGATCCAGCTAAGATTGAAGCGATAACGAATTGGAAGACTCCACATATCCGACTGATATAGTAAGCTTCTTAGGGTTAGCTGGCTACTATAGGAGATTCATCGAAGGTTTCTCCAAGATAGCCGCACCGTTGACCAGTATGACCCGAAAGTCGATAGTATTCAGTTGAGGTAAGTTTCAAGAAGAAGCTTTTGAGGAATTAAAGAAAAGACTCACGTAAGCTCCAATCCTTGCTTTACCCGATGGTGATGAGGACTTGGTTGTTTGTATTGATGCTTCGCATCGTGGGTTAGGTTGTGTGTTGATGCAACGAGGAAGAGTGATCACCTACGTGTCTAGACAGTTGAAAGTCCATGAGAGTACTTATCCTACACTTGATTTAGAGCTAGCAGCGGTAGTGCATGCTCTTAAGATATGAAGACATTATCTGTATGGTACTAAGTGTACCATTTGCACATATCATAAGAGCTTAAAGTACTTCTTCTAACAGAAGGAATTGAACATCAGACAGAGGAGATGGTTGGAGTTGATTAAGGATTACGACTGCGACATTAAACACTATCCTGGTAAAGCTAACGTGGCCGCCGACGCACTAAGTTGCAAGAATGAGGAAGTCATTGCAATAGTGAAGTCATACCAGCTGATTATGAATTCAAGCCTTTTTTAAGAAATCATCAAAGTGCAGTCAGAGGTGTTAGTGGATGAAGGGCTAGTGAAGAAAGAAAGGATATTCGGTCAGCAAGACGAGTTGATAAAGAACACGCAAAGTGTTAAGACTAGGTTTGACCGTATGTGGATTCCACGCCATGGAGATCTCAGAGGTTGAATCCTAGATGAGGCTCATAAGTCACGGTATTCAATTCATCCAGGAACTACGAAGATGTATCAAGATTTTAAAAGAGACTACTGGTGGCCAGGAATGAAGAATGATGTGGTAGACTATGTTAGTAAGTGCTTAACTTGTTTACAAGTCAAAGAAGAGCATCAGAATCCTTATGGGAAGATGCAACCTTTGGAGATACCAGAATTGAAATGGGAACACATCACCATGGATTTCATAACTAAGCTACCTCGTACAGCTAAGCAACATGAAACCATTTGGGTGATAGTGGACCGTTTGACCAAAAGTGCTCACTTTCTGCCTATACGAGAGGCAATCTCGTCAGAAACGTTAGCAAGTTTGTTCATAAAAGAGGTTGTGACTAAGCACGGAGTGCCACTATCAATCGTGTCTGATAGAGATACTCGATTTACTTTGAGATTCTAGAAGAAGTTCCATGAAGCTATGGGGACGAGATTGAACATCAGTACGGCGTATCATCCTCAAACCAATGGGCAGCCTGAAAGGACGATCCAAACCCTTGAGAATATGCTACGTGCTTGCGTTCTAGACTTTGGAGGAAGTTGGGATGATCATCTGCATCTGGCAAAGTTCTCCTATAACAATAGCAACCATTCGAGTATTGGCATGCCACCGTTCGAGATGTTATATGGTACACGATGTAGAACCTATGTATGTTGGGAAGAGATTGGTCAGAAAGAGATGGGAAGTTTAGAAGTTGTGCAAGAAACTTCTTCAAAGTTCGATCAGATCAAGGCAAGAATGAAAGCTGCTCAAGATTGTCAGAAGTCCTATGCTGATAAGCGGCGACGACCAATCGAGTTTAACATTGGTGACAATGTGATGCTCAAGGTCTCGCCTTGGAAAGGAATCATTCATTTCAGGAAGAGAGGAAAGTTGAGTCCGAACCGTTTAAGATTATGGATAGTGTGGGTGAAGTAGCTACAAGCTAGAATTACCCGAGGAGTTGGAAGGGATTCATTCAACCTTTCCTGTTTCCCATCTGAGAAAAAGCTTAGCCGATGATACGTATCATGTGCCATTAATGGACATTGAGGTTGATGAACAGTTGAACTACATTGAGCAACCAATCGAGATAGTTGATCGCAAGGAAAGACAACTCCGACACAAGGTTATATCCTTAGTGAAAGTGATATGGAAGCATCGCAAAGGATCGGACGCTACATGGGAAGCTGACAATGAGATGCGCAAGTTTTATCCGAATTTATTTATGTAATAGTTAGGTTCCCGAAACCTCTTTAAGGAAGGAAGACTTGTAACATCCCATTTTCTCGTTACGGTTAATAAAATGAAAACATGAGTTATTATGAGTCGGGCTAGTGTTGGGTTAAATGGATATGGGATTATGGACTTGGGTTATATAGAAAAGAAGAAAAGGACCATGGGCTTATGTCACACCCTCAAAATCCACTAACGGAGTTTTATCGTCAGAGGGTGTGAACTAACAGGATCGGAATCATCAGTTATAATCAAACCATAAAAACGTTTAAATGAAAATAAGTGCGGAAGTGTAAAACCATAGAAACAATGTTACGTCACGCAGGACGATTTAAAACCAATGATAACAGTTAAAAGTAAGTTTGCATAGTTAAAAGTTTTTCAAGCAATGCATGTTCCTAAACCGCGCGCCCACCTCGGCTACCTGAGAATAACATACTAAAAGTGTCAACACAAGGTTGGTGAGTTCACAAGTTATATAAAAATGAATCGTTTAGCGTTTGCGTTAAGCGTTTTGCGTTGCAGCGTTACAGCGTTTTGCGTTACCAGATAGTGTTATGTCAATTATATCGATAGGTAGCTAGTCTATACAACAAGTATTACTAAGTGTTCGACAACGAAGCTTACTCGTTTATTAAGTGCCTTGTCACCAGGTCCTCCAGACCATGGTACGTGTTAGCCAAAATTACACCCGCTCGACCTCCAGTCGAGTTTAGCATTGGGTGGGGTTTGTCAAACCCAGTAGTACTACTCAACAGTGACTCGCTATTCCAAATATTAACCGGTTCGATGTGTAGGACTTCAATTGTTTCGTTTGCCACTTAGCCTTTACAAGTGATATATAATTTATAACAAAATCTTAAATGCGTTGTGGAGTATGTTATTTTCCCCAAGTGAAAAGCGTTTGAAAACAGTTTAAAGAGGGGAAAGTGAAACTCACTGTTTGCGAAGAATTTCCCAAATTAAATCACCAAGATGCACGTCACCGAAAAACTCTCTCTAGCGTTCTAAAACAATAAAGAGATTTTTCTAAGTGTCGGAATATTATCGAGTCTCTAGATCCGGCACATAATACCTATGCACATAACATGTTTCGTGTTTCGTTTGTGAATCGTGTGTGACTTTAACCAGCGTATTTGTGACACATTACATGTGTAAGCAATCATATACGTGTCATATATTCATAAAGTACCTCACTATCAATTATTCCCCGTAAGGGCATTTTGGTCAACAAATAACAATTAACTAGCCATTATTCCCCATGAGGGCAATTTAGTCAAATCATGGCAATCAATTTGCAATTATTCCCCGCAAGGGTATTTTGGTCAAAACATAACAATTATATAGCAAGTATCATGTTTCATGCATTTTTACACAACTCAGCAGCTAGTTTCACCGACACAGAAATCCTACTAGAAAGATTGTACTATTTCACCGATCATAGCATTTCAATTAATTTACCAAAAATCATCACAGAAGCACATATGTCTTAGGTTTCCAGAACATATTTTATTATATTTCTATTCCACAAAGTTTTCTCACAATCATCAAATCATTACAGCAAACTCATAACAGTCAAATTCACGCGCAACAAAATGTTATTTGCAATTCCCGTTAAACGAAAAATCCAATAAATGCAAGACCACTTGGGTTAGGTTCCTAACTCAATAAGTCAACTCCAGAAGTGGAACCAACCAAATTGGTCTCGTAGTTCATGAGATATAACATTTACAACACAACCTAACAGCAGGTCTAACAGCTCAGCTTTGCACAACGTTTTTGTAAAATCATAAAAGTTAACTTCTACTTGTCCAAAAATTACAAATTTATACTTTATAGAAACTAGACACAACCTAGTTTACTGTAGTACCAATAATCTCAACCAATTTTCACGTTTACACTTCGTTACAGTCACTTAAACATCATATACACATTCTGTCCAGAAACTGTTTGCATCCAAACTCAACATAATAACAATCTATGAACTATCATGCATTCATATAAAACTCTAGACTCCATAAACACCATCCATGCACATCAATTACACATTACATACATGATTAGGGTTTTCGTTTGAACTCAAATCAAAGACACAACAATTAGCATGTAACAACATCCAATCTAGTTATCAAATCATCAATTAATCAACAACAATCATATTAACTACATACACTCATGAAATCGGCAGCTAGGGTTTGTGATTAACCCAACAAACATCAAAATCAAGTATAAAGGATGCATAGGATAATCAATTATACCTTCCTAGCACCTTAATCTTCGATCAAAACTTGAAATTGGTAGTTGTATGTGTGTGTATTAGTGACGGCAGCCAAGGAGAGACCAAGGGAGGGAGGGGCCGATCGGACTTGTGGGGTTAATAATAATGAGTTAGGGTTGATTGTTAAGGATATATTTATAAACATACAAGTTACACTCAAGTCCCTCTACTTTCAATTGTTGTTTTTCTAATTAACTAACTAGTTTACATCTTGAGTTAATGTTCATAACCATGTTATCACGTAACACATAACACATAATTATCATATAATTACTGTTTTGACGTTTTTCGTTTATTCATCAATCGTTTGCGTCAACTCGTTTGCGTTTTGGTGCAAATCCCGAAAGACTACACATGTAGTAAGTGTTAAGCGTCATTTAAACCC
This sequence comes from Bidens hawaiensis, assembly GCF_021521415.1. Lineage (NCBI taxonomy): Eukaryota > Viridiplantae > Streptophyta > Magnoliopsida > Asterales > Asteraceae > Bidens > Bidens hawaiensis. Next base: position 245,185 of record NW_027494735.1, read on the forward strand.
TAGTTTAAATGTAATGAAGTGTGCGTTATAGATTTAGTGATCAAGTTTGAATTGACGGAGTTGAGTTAACGGAGTTAACTTGAAATTGACGATTGTCCCATCATTCCCATGTTAAAGAATTTTCGTCCCGAAAATTTGAGTCAAGTCGTGATGAGTGTCTGAAAGGATAAGAAAAAAAAAATTTCAGTTTGTCATATCATCCCCTAGTAGAAAGAAATTTCATCCCGAAATTTAATTCATACCTCCGGTGATGTCTGACGGTTTGCCGGGTTTCGCGGTTTTCTGTGTGTGGTTAGCCCTTCAAAAAGGTGAGGATACTTTTTCATCATTTGATCCTCGCGTTCCCACGTGAACTCCGGTTCACGTCTCGAGTTCCAACGAACTTTAACGATTTGAATTTTGCTGTGCTTGAGCGTTTTGGGTTCCCAATCCAAAACCTCGACTGGTTCCTCAATGAAACGTAACTGTTCATCAACTTGCAGTTCCTCCAAAGGAACTACTTGGGTTTCATCGGACAGGCATTTCTTCAAATTGGACACGTGGAATACATTGTGTACGCCACCGAGTTCCGTTGGTAGGTCCAGTCGGTACGCCACCGGACCAATGCGCTCAGTTATCCGGTAAGGACCAACATATCGTGGGTTGAGTTTGTTTCGCTTACCAAAGCGAACCACACCTTTCCAAAGTGAGACTTTGAGTAACACTCGATCGTTTACTTGAAATTCGTGAGGTTTTCGGCGCTTGTCAGCGTAACTCTTTCGGCGGTCTCGTGCTGCTGTCATGCGATTTCGGATTTGAAAAATCTTTTCCGAAGTTTCGAGTACCAGTTCTGGACCATTGATTTGGCTGTCACCCACCTCTGCCCAGCAGAGTGGTGATCGACACTTCCGTCCGTACAGCGCTTCAAACGGCGCTGCCTTAATACTTGCGTGGTAGCTGTTATTGTACGAAAACTCTACCAAAGGTAAGTGGGGTTCCCAACTTTTTCCGAAATCCAATACGCAGGCACGCAACATATCCTCCAGGGTCTGAATAGTTCGTTCACTTTGCCCATCCGTTTGAGGATGGTATGCTGTGCTCATATCAAGACGGGTGCCTAGTGCGCTTTGCAGCGACTTCCAAAAGTGCGAAGTGAAACGAGAATCTCGATCAGAAATGATTGAGACAGGCACTCCGTGTCTAGACACCACTTCTTTCATGTAGACGCGAGTCAGTCTTTCCATTTTGTCCGATTCCTTAATCGCTAAGAAGTGTGCAGACTTAGTCAACCGGTCAACGATCACCCAGATGGTATCGCATCCCGTCGGTGTCTTTGGTAAACCCGTAATAATATCCATTGAGATGTGTTCCCATTTCCACATTGGGAGTTCCGGTTGTTGCAGTAGGCCAGATGGTTTCTAGTATTCTATCTTGACTCTGGCACAAGTCAAGCATTTGCTCACGTAGGTGGCAATGTCGGCTTTCATGTTCGGCCACCAGTAAAGTGCCTTTAAATCATGATACATTTTATCTGAGCCAGGGTGGATAGAATATCGGGACTTGTGTGCTTCGTCCATCACCAGAGTTCTCAACTCTCCGAACCGTGGAACCCAAATCCGGTTCTCAAAATATCGGACCCCGTCCGATCTGGTTTCAAGTTGCTTGTTCATGCCCCGCATGAGTTCCGATGGAAGATTGTCATCTTTCAAAGCTTCAAGTTGCGCATCGCGAATCTGATCGGGCAAGTTGGCATGAATCGTGAGTTGCAATGCTCGCACTCGTCTGGGTTTATCTGTTTCTTTTCTGCTGAGGGCGTCGGCCACTACATTGGCCTTGCCAGGGTGGTACTTGATGACACAATCGTAATCTTTGAGCAGCTTGACCCAACGACGCTGTCGCATGTTCAGCTCTTTCTGATCGTAGATATGTTGGAGACTCTTGTGGTCGGTGTAAATGGTAAACTTGGTACCGTACAAGTAATTCCTCCATATCTTAAGAGCAAACACCACAGCTCCGAGTTCCAAATCGTGGGTCGTGTAGTTCTTCTCGTGAACCCGTAGTTGTCGAGAGGCGTAAGCTATGACCTTCTCGAGTTGCATCAGCACACAACCGAGACCTTGTATAGATGCGTCACAGTGTACCTCAAAATTTTCCGTTCCCTCGGGGAGGGCTAGAATAGGGGTGCTACAAAGTTTGGTTTTCAACAGTTGAAAAGCGGATTCTTGCGCATCACCCCAATTGTACTTAGTACCTTTGTCAGTCAAGGCGGTGAGGGGTTGAGCAATCTTTGAAAATCCCTCGATGAAACGCCGGTAGTAGCCGGCCAGTCCCAGGAATTGCCGCACCTCAGTCGGAGTCTTAGGTGCTTCCCAGTTTTTGATGGCCTCTACCTTACCGGGATCGACATGGATACCATTCTCGTTGATCACATGTCCTAAAAAGTGAACCTCGCGAAGCCAAAATTCACATTTCGAGAGTTTAGCATACAGTTGTTCCTTCTTCAGCAATTCCAGAATTACCCTTAAGTGTTCTTCGTGGTCAGCTTCGTTCTTGGAGTAGACGAGTATATCATCGATGAAAACAATTACAAACTTGTCGAGGTACGCCTTGCATACTCGATTCATGAGATCCATAAATACGGCTGGTGCGTTGGTTAGTCCAAAAGGCATAACCGAAAACTTGTAGTGACCATACCGTGTTCTGAAAGCCGTCTTTGAAATATCTTCTTCGCGCACTCTTAGTTGGTGATAACCAGATCGCAGATCGATCTTCGAGTAATAACTCGATCCTTGAAGCTGGTCAAACAAATCATCGATTCGGGGTAAAGGATAACGGTTCTTGACCGTCACCTTGTTCAACTCCCGGTAGTCGATACACATGCGGAAGGTCCCGTCCTTCTTACGGACAAATAAGACAGGGGCTCCCCATGGTGATGAGCTAGGTCGGATAAAACCCTTATCCAACAAATCTTGCAACTGAGTGGACAGTTCCTGAAGCTCCGCCGGTGCGAGCCGATACGGGGCTCGTGCTATGGGTGCTGCACAGGGTGTCAACTCGATTTGGAACTCGACTTGTCGTACAGGAGGGAGTCCGGGCAAATCCTCCGGGAAAACTTCCGGGAAGTCTCGCACAACAGGTATATCTCCAATTCGTTTCTCCTCCGCGGGTTTCTCAACGATCTGCGCCAAAACTGCCGGATGACCCTTTCGTAGGTACTTCTGCGCCTTCATGAGGGTAATGATGCTGGTGGTCATGCCGCTCCTCTCACCTCGGACCGAAATGATCTCGCCGGAAGGGGTAGTAATGTGAACTATCTTGTCGTGACATATAATCTCCGCTCGATTCTCGGATAACCAGTCCATGCCGACAACGACATCGAAACTACTAAGCGTAAAAGGAATAAGGTCGATATCAAAGACATGACCTGACAGTTTTAACTTGCATCCCGCAAGTACATGAGTCGTTACTATAGTCTTACCGTCAGCTAATTCAACAGGAAACTTGGCATCTAACGGAGTTGGAGTTAAGTCTAAGAGTTGGCTAAAGGCTTTCGACACAAAACTCCTATCAGCTCCAGTGTCAAACAATACAGAAGCAAAACAATCGTTTACAGGGAACTTACCAGTCACCACGTGCGGATCATTGCGGGCTTGACCCGACCCAATCACAAAAGCTCTTCCCTTGCCATTGCTTCCACCATTACTGCCACTTCCATTACCCCCATTGTTGTCGTTCTGTTTCAGCTTGGGACAATCTTTCCTGAAATGACCTTCCTGCCCACATTCGTAACATCCCTTCGTCGTCATAGGTGGTTTAGGAGCACCCGTTGCCGCAAGGTCTCCTCTACACTCCTTTGCCTGGTGACCCATCTTTCCGCATCTCTGACACTTGACACGGTTACACGGGCCAACATGATGATAGTTGCACCTATTGCACTTCGGATATTTCCCAGCATATCCGCTCGAACCCTGCCCGCTACCGTTGTTATTGTTGTTGTGACTCTGGTTGTTAAAGCTCCGAGCAAATTCGGGCTTACGGTAGTGCTGTTGCGGTGGGAGGTTCGAGGATGAAGATCTGGTGTTGTCAAACTTCCTCTTTCCGCTGCTCGGGTTGCTGTTGCTGTTGTTGTCGTTACTCGGGTTGTCACGGGCTTTAGTGGTCGAACCCCTAGGTGGTAACGCACCTTGGGTCACAGCCTGATCCGTCAGTTTGTGAGCTAAACGGATCGCTTGTTGAATCGTGGCTGGTCTGGAAGACGTCACCATGCCCTGAATCTGCGGTGCTAACCCATCAATGTACATTTCGATCCTCTTGCTCGGCGGATCCACCATCCGCGGACACATCACAGCCAACTCGTGCGAACGGGTAGTGTAGGCTTCGATTTCCGAACCCACCATCTTCAGGGACCAAAATTCTGACTCTAATTTTGAAATTTCTTCCCTCGGACAGTACTCCTCTCGCATCATATTTTTGAACTCCTCCCAGTTCATCGCGTTAGCCAGTTCCAATCCAAGGATCTGGACGTTCGAATTCCACCAAGTGAGGGTGGAATCCTCAAGTGTTCCAGCAGCGAATTTGACCCTACTGGCAGGGGGACAGTTGCACATCTCAAATGCCGACTCGGCCTTCTCAGCCCAACGCAGGAAGCCTATAGCTCCCTCAGTGCCCTTAAACGTACTGGGCTTGCAGTCAAGGTAGTTCTTGAAGGTACACGTTCCACTCGGACCTCCAGCTTGATTCTGAACGTGTGCGGCTAAAGCGGCCGCTGCATGGTCGTTCAGCAGAGTTTGGAGTTCAGCTGCAGTCAAGCTGATGTTACCACGTCCTCGTCCAGCGTTTCTTCCAGCCATTTCCTAGAATCACAGTATAAAATGTTAAACATGAATTTTTCTTTCATATACAACACTCCATACATGTAATAAAAAGATAGGTAAGAAAGAAATAAGAAACAACATCACATCACAACCACATATTAATCTAAATAAAAATTCATGATTAAAACCATTGCATTCGCTACAAAGTATTTCCAATCAATCCTTAATATCATAGAAAAATAATAGTTCGGACGGAGACAACCCCTCCATCTAAGTGTCATCATCACTAGATGTCATCGTCTGATGACACCTCTGAGTGTGCCTCCTCCTCAGCCGGTTCTTCCTCCGGTTCTTCTTCGGGTTCCTCCTCGGGATCTTCCTCTGGATCTTCTTCAGGCTCTGCCTCAGGCTCGGCCTCAGGCTCTGCCTCAGGTTCGGCTACGTTCTGAGAAAGTTGCATTTGTAAGACATCGCAACGCTCTAGAGCTATCTCGGTTCGGGTCCTTCCTACCTGGAGTTGCTCTTACAAGTCTATCATCTCGGCTTGCATCTTCCCCATAATCTTCATTTGTTGATCACTAGCTTCTTGCATTTCCTTCATTATCGCTGCCATGCGGGCAATCTCCTCCTTAGTCTCGGTTCCGTCCTTCAACGGTCCGGAAACGTTGGCTCTCGTATAGCGCATGTAACCCACGTCACGCTCCAAACATGAAACAACTGCTGCGAGAACTCGCCTTACAGGTTCGGTTATGGGTGGTAGGGTGTTGGGATAAGCAGGGTGGTTCGGGTGAGGTAACGGGGAACTTGTTCGCGATAGACCATACGTCTGATCATGTTAGGGTACCAATCCCAGCTAACGTCGTTTTCGTATATGCCTCCGGATAGGCGGTACCTCTTCGGTGCGGGAGTTTCGAGTTCCGGGACTACTCGGGGTGGCGATGCGGTGGGTAACTGCGGTTCCTTCCCGTGGCATGCGTCATCGAATCGGATGATGATGAGGGTAGCGTCGACATTCCTACAGGTAAGCCGTGTATGCGCGCGCGTATGAGTGAAAGAGGTAAAGAGATAAGATTTCACGATTACACAAACCTATGCAGTGCGTATCATTATAACTAATGGGTCGTCGCGGTTATAGTCTAGTATGCATGCAGCTTCTAGTTCGCTATACCGAATGGCCAAAATTACACCCGCTCGACCTCCAGTCGAGTTTAGCGTTGGGTGGGGTTTGTCAAACCCAGTAGTACTACTCAACAGTGACTCGCTATTCCAAATATTAACCGGTTCGATGTGTAGGACTTCAATTGTTTCGTTTGCCACTTAGCCTTTACAAGTGATATATAATTTATAACAAAATCTTAAATGCGTTGTGGAGTATGTTATCTCCCCCAAGTGAAAAGCGTTTGAAAACAGTTTAAAGAGGGGAAAGTGAAACTCACTGTTTGCGAAGAATTTTCCAAATTAAATCACCAAGATGCGCGTCACCGAAAAACTCTCTCTAGCGTTCTAAAACAATAAAGAGATTTTTCTAAGTGTCGGAATATTATCGAGTCTCTAGACCCGGCACATAATACCTATGCACATAACATGTTTCGTGTTTCGTTTGTGAATCGTGTGTGACTTTAACCAGCGTATTTGTGACACATTACATGTGTAAGCAATCATATACGTGTCATATATTCATAAAGTACCTCACTATCAATTATTCCCCGTAAGGGCATTTTGGTCAACAAATAACAATTAACTAGCCATTATTCCCCATGAGGGCAATTTGGTCAAATCATGGCAATCAATTTGCAATTATTCCCCGCAAGGGTATTTTGGTCAAAACATAACAATTATATAGCAAGTATCATGTTTCATGCATTTTTACACAACTCAGCAGCTAGTTTCACCGAGACAGAAATTCTACTAGAAAGATTGTACTATTTCACCAATCATAGCATTTCAATTAATTTACCAAAAATCATCACAGAAGCACATATGTCTTAGGTTTCCAGAACATATTTTATTATATTTCTATTCCACATAGTTTTCTCACAATCATCAAATCATTACAGCAAACTCATAACAGTCAAATTCATGCGCAACAGAATGTTATTTGCAATTCCCGTTAAACGAAAAATCCAATAAATACAAGACCACTTGGGTTAGGTTCCTAACTAAATAATTCAACTTCCAGAAGTGGAACCAAACCAATTGGTCTCGTAGTTCATGAGATATAACATTTACAACACAACCTAACAGCAGGTCTAACAGCTCAGCTTTGCACAACGTTTTTGTAAAATCATAAAAGTTAACTTCTACTTGTCCAAAAATTACAAATTTATACTTTATAGAAACTAGACTCAACCTAGTTTACTATAGTACCAATAATCTCAACCAATTTTCACGTTTACACTTCGTTACAGTCACTTAAACATAATATATACATTCTGTCCAGAAACTGTTTGCATCCAAACTCAACATAATAACAATCTATGAACTATCATGCATTCATATAACACTCTAGACTCCATAAACACCATCCATGCACATCAATTACACATTACATACATGATTAGGGTTTTTCGTTTGAACTCAAATCAAAGACACAACAATTAACATGTAACAACATCCAATCTAGTTATCAAATCATCAATTAATCAACAACAATCATATTAACTACATACACTCATGAAATCGGCAGCTAGGGTTTGTGATTAACCCAACAAACATCAAAATCAAGTATAAAGGATGCATAGGATAATCAATTATACCTTCCTAGCACCTTAATCTTCGATCAAAACTTGAAATTGGTGGTTGTATGTGTGTGTATTAGTGACGGCAGCCAAGGAGAGGCCAAGGGAGGGAGGGGCCGATCGGACCTGTGGGGTTAATAATAATGAGTTATGGTTGATTATTAAGGATATATTTATAAACATACAAGTTACACTCAAGTCCCTCTACTTTCAATTGTTGTTTTTCTAACTTAACTAACTAGTTTACATCTTGAGTTAATGTTCATAACCATGTTATCACGTAACACATAAGTCTAACACATAATTATCACATAATTACTGTTTTGACGTTTTTCGTTTATTCATCAATCGTTTGCGTCAACTCGTTTGCGTTTCGGTGCAAATCCCGAAAGACTACACATGTAGTAAGTGTTAAGCGTCATTTAAACCCTAGTTTAAATGTAATGAAGTGTGCGTTATAGATTTAGTGATCTTAAGTTTGAATTGACGGAGTTGAGTTAACGGAGTTAACCTGAAACTGACGATTGTCACAGCTTAAGCCCATGATACATAATTATATAAGCCTTAATTACCAAATAATCCACTCATTTATACATATTTCATACATCACCCAAAACACACACTTAAGCTCTCTCTCTAGTTTGTCTTTTTTCTAAAGCCGAACCAAGAAGGAAAACCGATCCCGATCCAAGGTAATGATTGTATGATATTGTATGAACCAAACCCGTTAGATTTAGTCACAAGACGACGAGCCGACACCTTTAAACCGTTAAAGTCGCGAGATACGGGTGGAATCGGGTATAAAACGAACCTAATATGAGCTTAAGGGTCACCCTAGCTCAGATCTGGATCGAATGGGAAGAAAAACGGTGAAAACGGTGGTGAAATAAGCGAGATCTCGCTTTTCCGGCGAGATCCCGGTTTTCTGGCAATGGCGGCGCCGGAAAAGGGCAGGTACGAGGTTAAGGCGTCAGAGAATCTTTCTAACATTCTCTGACCTAACCCTAATTCGTTAATGGAGAGTTAACGAACTAGAGGCAATTAGTCAGATGATTCGTTAAAGGAAGCTTAACGAACTAGCCTTAGTTCGTATCCAATTTGTTAAGGAATAAGGAAACTAGTTAACCCCTAATTCATTATAGTCATTCGTTAAAAGGAGATAACGAACTAGAGGGTTCAATTCGTCAAAGGACCAGTTCGTTATAAGGTCTGACTCGTTACCAGGACCAGTTCGTTATAAGGTCTGATTTGTTACAGGGACCAGTCCGTTATAATGGTCAATTCATTATAAAGTAACGAATGGGTCATTCGTTCTGAACCCAATTCGTTAAGAACCCAGTGACGAACTAGAAGTTTGATAAATGACAGAGTAGTCTCTAGACTTAGAAAATGTATGATTTAATTAGAAAATAGCACTTGAACTTTATAAATTTATAGAAGATACCTCAAAGGATTGAGAGGTTAACAATAAAATATTATCACGAAATCCTAATGGAAAATGTGTTAAGACAATTAATGAAAATAAAATTTTTCCAAGCTGACCTACAGCTTAACTCCAGCCAGGGGCTCTGTCCCTTGGACCCCGCTAGGGGTTGTCGCCCCTAGAACCCTGCTACTAGAGGCGCTGCCCCCGGACCCCCGTTCGTTAAGGGTAAGAATTAAAAAAAACACGATATGGGTAGTGAAAGTTAATAGATACGTGTAATTGTTATACGATATGGGTAGTGATAGTTAATTGATACGTGTAATTGTTAGTCGTGCACAACTCAAGAAAAGAATAACCATAAACGGTGAACGTAACTGAGTTCAGATGAGTTTCTAGCCCCACTTCCTTTTTATGTTTGCGGGGCTGGGTGCATACTCGATGTGATAGTTAATACACTTACCTTAAGTGGTAAGTGTATGCCTTGTATGATCCATGTATGATGAATGCTTGACGGTGCGTGAACGTTCTTCGGATATTGCACCTACCGCCAGGGGGTAGTTAAAGATATGATTGATATATATATATGAAGTATGGATGATGTATGTATGTTATGTTGATAGTACATGAACTATCTTCGGATATTGCATGTACTGTCAAGGGATAGTTTAAAGATATGATTGATATATATACGATGTATGAGTGATGTGTCAACGTACAGAAGTTATAATTATAAATAAGGAACCGACCCTAATAATGTCGGAGAATGTAGGGAACCGACCCTAATAATGTCGGCGAATGTAGGGAACCGACCCTAATAATGTCGGCGATCGTAGGGGGCCGACCCTAATAATGTCGGCGAATGTATGGAACCGACACTAATAATGTCAGCGAATTTTATAGGGCGAAATGCTCTTTAAAACGTATATGTATGAATGAAAGTATGTATGTAAGTATGAAAGAAAGAATGAAAGTACGTGTGTATGTAAGTATGTAAGTAAATATGAAGGTATGTACCTTCGGGTGCATATGTAAGTATGTGAATGTATCGTATGTCGTGTGATTAACTAGAACTCACTCAGCGTAGCTGACTTTTAGTATGCACGTAGGTTAATCAACTAAGACAGCTGGTATGAGGAAGACACATGGCAGGAATTGGAAGAGACTGGCATCTAAAGATTTTTCATGATGTTTTGATACTATATTTTATTTATGTTTTAAAAAGACAAGTTATGAATATTTGTAATGAATGGTTGACTATTATTATTATTCTGTGAAAGTTTTAATTAACTCTGATATTCAGAACTGTGTTTATTAGTAAATCCAACGTTAAAGTGAGGTACCGGTTACGGGGCCTTACAAAATGGGCTACACTTAAGAGCGGAACGATAACGGGTATTGATGACGTGTGCGTGCTAGTGGTATAAAATATGAAAGGTTAGATATTTAGCTTTTGTACAAGATCGTGTTTTAAATTTATAAAAGTGATTTCTACAAAGACTAAACACACACAAAATAGGCAAGTGTACCTATCGTACATGTAGAATAGTATTGGTAAGAACCAAGTATCGATCCGTGGAAACAAAGGTTTCTAACAATAGATCGTTGTTTTACTTCAATTGGATGTTTTAATCATTTTGGGGTTGATTTTTAAACTTTTTATAAAATATAAATACTTATATATATAATATATAGGTGACCGAGACAAGAGATTCTAAACGAGTTGTTCAATTATACGATGGTTACCATCTAAGATCAAGAATCCACTCCATTTTAGCATTGATAATTAATATGTAGACATGTGATAAACTTGTCGTAGCAATATATGATAGATAGCTCCTTAAGACTTAAGTGAGCATCTTCGGCACTAAGGAGATGGTATGCGCATTTTAAAGTCCACCCTTTCCTAATGTCATACCATCTCAATGATATCGATTTGAGTTGACAAGTAGTTTCGTAAAGTAGAAAGATTAGGATTGACTTCGATTTCTCAAATACCAATTCTAACAACTTCGGGTGGTTGTAGTTCATCACACAACCTCCCCTTGGTTGATTTATGTAGGTTATAATTACACATTCCGTTAACATATGGTTTCGTTAACTAATTTGATATCCTAAGAAAAGCCATATTCGGATTACCAAGGTTTAGAAAAATACACCATAACTTATATCGCATCATTTCTAAGTACAATATAAGGATCCATGTTTCGATAATGTATCAAAGTATTTCTATCTTTCAAGAACATGAACCGATCATGAACGATTGCCAAAGATATTGACAACCACCAACTTTGATTTAGTGATTTAAGATGGTGAAACATTTCTCATCAAAAGATAATTGTAATATAACCTTGTACTTTACTAGACTACATCACATGTCTTGGTTAATTATCAAGTAAAATAAAGCTTCTTCATAGATTTTAGATGGTAAAAGGAGTTGAGCTCATAATGAGCATAGCGATAAACATTGAGATGATTGATAATAACAAATACATGATTAAACTTGGAACAATCTAACAAATGTAGATGAACCCTTCTTCTTAATGATGGTAATGATGGTTGATGATGATGATTAGTGGTGATGACCTCCAAACCTTCAAACTCTTCACAAGATCTTCAAAGTGAGTGTTAGTGTGTGTTTTTATAAGTGAAAACCGGAGAGAATTCTTTTCAAGGCACACCAAATGAGTGCAACATGAGCCACTATTTATAGGCATTCTGGATGGTGAGGCACGGCCCCATGCTTGATGAGCACGCCCCCGTGCATTTTTATGACATGTGTCAGATTTGTTTTGTCTTTTCTGTGACGTGGACACGGCCCCATGGTTGGTAGGCACGGCCCCGTGATTTTTAGTGACATGTGCTCAATTCTTCTTTGTCTTTTCTGTGTTCTCGTCCACGGCCCCGTGCATGATGAGCACGGCCCCGTGCTTTTGCTTCCAGATTTTCTTTTCTTGTTTCAGAAGCATGGGGCATGTTTCTTGAGGCATTTTTCTTTGTTTTCTTGTGTTTTCTTCTTTTTTTTCTTCGTCTTTTTGCTTGTTTCTTCGTTTGAGGCTTGGTTTCACCTGAAATTATGTTTTATTATGATAAGTAATCTTTTGTGCTATGTTATTGGGTAGAAATTGCAGTTTTTAGAGATTATTTGATGCCGAAAAGATGTATATTTATATGTACATCAAACATCCCCACACTTGAACATTGCTTGTCCTCAAGCAATCCTCTTATAAATATCCTCTAAAAAACAGCAATTTCAGATCATAGCTACCCCTTAAGTAAGCTTCAAGAAGACGAAACAAAATAACCAATCTTTATGTTAGTGATAAAAGAGAGAACTTTTGTTTTTATGAGTTTCTGTTTATGCAAAACGTCAAGTTCTCACAATGTTCACTCACACTAGGTTTTATATCTGATCATACCTGTGATGTAAGTATGTGAACACTCTTAGCCAAAATGCAACCTGTGATAAATAAGCTTGTAACAAATTCAAATCTCTACCTTTTTTGAAGGGTTGCATAGATCCGAAGGTAAAAAGGGGTTTTGGTTTAGTGTGAGTCGTAATTGGTATTTTGTGGTGGTTCAAGGGTTAATGGTAAATACTACTTCCACTGGTTGTTGGGAGTTTTGAGATGTATTCGATGGTTAGCTCCTTTTTCTCCGAGAGTTTTTTTTTTTTTTTAAATACCTAATAACTCTTTTAATGTCAGATCGTCAATACCAGTTTTATCGAGGATGTGGATCAATTCTTACGCAATCATGTTCTGAATATAACTTCCAACTCTAATGGATCGTTCGGCTGTGAGCCTAATATCCCCCATCCTCATTTGTTCGGTATATACATGTTGAGACTGATTTTGACTTTTTCTACATCTTCCTTCATGGGACCAGTTTCCGCAACCTAAACATCGTTCATATCTTTTTTCTCTTCTCTTCATTGCGTTTTGGAAATTCCACGGAATGGTGGCCTTTGTTCGTTTTGGCGCCACTTTTTCATCACCTCATTGCTAAAGAGAAAGATTCTCTCCTTAAGTTCTGGAGGCAACCTAGGTTTTGTGAAGTGTATGCAGCAAAGGAAATTGAAATCAAAAGAATGCATTTCCAGTTCTTTAGGGTATGCCGGTAAAAGACCAGTGTTGTATTTTACCAGTGAAAATGGATAAAGTGATCGGTTTTTTGGGTTTTGTAATTTTGGTAATGGTTTTGATAGAATTGTGTAAATATTACCTTATTCCTTATACAACTCTTCGTTCGGTCTTGAAATGAATAATTGCGACAAGTTATAAATCACATAAAACATATGACTCACTCAAAGCTTCCGAAAAAATATTTATACGGCATGAGGTTTATCTCACAGTAACGGAGGAATTGGGTATTAACGCCATATTTTGCATAAATTTATTCTCAATATTACAAAACTTTTTCTTACTTTTTCACTTTTAAATGATTGGTTATTTGCAAAAAATTTTCTTGGATTTCTTTTTAGGTTTAGAATAATCTTTGTCTGCTGCAAAAATATTTGTTTTAGAGAATTTTTAGAATTAGTTGGACAAACAATTGGTCAAGTAATTCCCCTCCCCACAATTGAATCTCACATTGTCCTCACTGTGACAAGATTCATGAAAATATAAAAAATTATAATTTATGGGTAAAAATGGAGAGTTACTTCCCTACGGGTTAACGAAATTTCGACAGAGCGTCCCCTGTTTTTCGTCCGTTTTCCAAACCAACATAAACATAAATAAACAAGTACGATGAAAAGTAAATTGTTCAAAACACACATAATAATAAGTTCATAAAATAACGCCAACCTGTGCCCGTGCCCAACTACCTGTGCCGTCAGTCATCAGTTACCCATGTCCGGGTCAAACGGTCCCCACTGCCTGTCCATGCGATAGGCCAATCGTTCAATCTCTCGCCTCGTTGCAGCCATTTGCTCGTTGTGCATCGGAGGCAGCCATTTGCTCGTTGATCCTGTTAAATGAGGCGGTAGTGTTAGTTGACAACTGATCGATTAGTCCATATATACCCTCCAAAGAGTATCGACTATCATGTGATGAACTGGGGCCGGCTCCTGATGAAGATGGGTCTCCTGTCTGATCGTAGGTTCGGCGGCGGTGTTGTCTAGGTGGTGACTGTCGTCTCTCATGAACATCCTGTATCATCATCTCTGACGGGTCTTCTGGGTCCCAAACCTGATTGTACTTGTCACAAAATCTCCTCACACCCGGGCTGATTTGCTTAACCATCTGCATGCTCTCACAGTAATCAAGGTTGAGAGCTATCGAGTCTGGGCTCGGGGTTCCTTCTGTGTCTGCACCATAGGCCCTGTAGAGATTGTAGATCCAGGGACCACCAAAGATTGGGGTATTTCCTCGGGCAATGGCATTTGTCATGAAAAGCTTGCAAAATAGCATAGTGATATTGCATGGTATTTCGTTTTTCATGCAGTACAATGCCCAAAGATCCCTTAGGTTGACAACCCCTTCGCTCTGACCTCTAGCTGTGACGGTATGACTCAGCAAACGGTGGATGTACCTCATCAGTGGGTCACGTAGTGTTGTGCTCTTTGAAACGCTCGGCCTATACCTTGTTGTTCCACAACTCAACTGTTCCCAAGCTTCTTCCCTTATGGCACCTGCTTCAGCTTCATCATCGTCACGCTCATCTGTAAAGGTTATTTTAGCCTCGAACCAGATATCTATGTCAGTTTCTTCGACAGTGTAAATACACAAATCAATCCCCAGTTGAGTGACAGAGGTTGTATGCCAAACACCCCCACATCAGAACTCAATTGCCTTGGTATCCCACATGTCAAACTTTTTCTTCTTCATGTTGAATGAGGCTAGGAATTCTTTTGTAAGTTTTGTCTCACTGAATCCCCCGTTTGGCTAAAAACCCATCTCCAAGGTCCCGTGACGATGTTTTGATAGCGCTCTCATTGGTTAACTTGTCTGAGGGTTTCTTCGCATGCATGGAAGTGAGCTTCAGGATATCTATTATTCAGATAGGTTAATCTTTCATTTGCCTATCGGTCCTTAGTCTTCCGGTTTCCGAAGACTAGGAATGCATGAAACTCTTCCCCATACTCGGCCATCTGCAAATTAAACCTAAATTAGTCAAAACTCATGAAAAATCTTCAATTTGCTGAAACAGAAGGAAAAGCACGACGGCGTGCTTTCAGGAGCACGGTACCGTGCTGCTGCTTCTGGTTCAATTCCTTTGATGTTTGACTTTTGGTTGACCACGGCTCGTGTTGTTTTGTGCACGGCTCGTGTTTTTAATACCGATTTCTAACTTCCTTAGACTCGAACCCTCGTTTCTAACCGGTTATATTAATTGGGTTTAATGGTTTGTCGGGTATTATTCTAACACCCAAAACCCGAATCGTTTCTTTCAATTAATCCCTAACCATCAAACATTCAACAATCTATTCATCATAATCAAGCATAATAACCCATACCCTTTTCGGGTTTTGACCCGATTTGGTCGATTTGAACAACTTTAGGGTTAATCTAAACCTAGAATGACGAATCTGAGTAATGCACTTGTTAAATTAACATACCTTAGGTTTAGGATTGAAGATTAGATGAAGAAATTTGCAAAATGGTTGAAGGTCGGCGGTTCTCGGTTTAGAATGCAGTGAAATTAGGGTTGGATGTGTTAGAAAGTTATTTTATCAAAGTTAAAACTCGTAACTGCCCTGACACCAAAAACACGGCCCCATGCTTTTGGAGCACGGTACCGTGATGCTTAATGCAGACAGTACTGTTTTGTTTATTTTGTCGAGCTGGTTTGCTTTTGACTGGTTTTTATTTTCTGGTTATTTTGATATGGTAATTAAAAATCCTAAATTTCATTAAAACATAAAATTAAAGACATAATTTAAAGATAGATAAAATGAAAAGTACAACAACAACTCTCGGATCCTAACACATAGTACTAGCGGGAACAACTTCAACACGAAACAAAGTCAGAACTTCAACGGCCACCACCCCCGAACAAGTCCTGAATGTGTGGTGGTGCTCGTTTGGCTTCCAAAAGTTCGTCAAGCTTTTTGTTGAGAGTGACTAGTTCTCGGTTGAGAAAGTTAAGTTTGGAAGTCACATCTTTGTGGTGGCCATCCACAACATGGAAGTTCTCAAACCTAAGCAGGTCGACTTTGTTAATCAACTCGACTACTCGAGCCTCGGTTTGCATGTTGCTCTCAACATGGTCTCTTACGATGCATTGGAGTCTCATGATTTGTTCCTCAAGGAAGGAAGATTCATGTTGTTTCCCCTTCTTCACTGGCTTCCATTCAACCCGTTTTCCTTCCATTTAGGTAGTTTTTGTTTGGTGTGAATGGAATAGTGAATTTATGCATGCATTATATAGAGACTGGAAAGTTGAACACGGCACCGTGTTTATTGGAGAACGGACCCGTGCTGCTAGAAGAATAAATGTTTCTGAGTTAGAGAATTGTACGGAGTCAGCGCGTATCATGCTGAAGATTCTGGGGTGACCACGGCCTCGTGCTTCGGAAAGCACGGCCCGTGCTTTTTTGTCACAGTGTATTTCTTTTTTAGTTTTCAACATGATTCACGATTCGGAATTTTTACAATGACGTTTATTTTAATAATTTGGAAGTTTGGTCATCTAAAGATTACTTTTCATTAAATAAAGATCCTAGAACAGTTACGGGATAAGCCCGGGTTTCCTAAGAAAAGAAAATAATCGGGTTAAGCCCGAAGTCCCAACACATTGTGCTTAATGCACTTTTTAACACATAAAAACATAAATTTAAGTTTCCTAGAGCTCTCCGAAAGGCTCTCCTCCTCCGAACGGTCCTGGTGGTGGAAAATACGTGAAACCGAGAACTTGAAACTGGAGTTTCTCGTTGATGTTTTGGAGTTCCATTTTCGTGTTTTCCACCGATTCGATGAGTTGCACGAGACGCATCTCCGCGAGGACATTCATTTCGGTGAGTTCTCTCACGAGTTCTTGAAGTTTCAAGAGAAGCTCGGTTTTGGAAACATGGCGGGCATCGTTTCTCGGATGTCGGGAAATGGGAATTGCTTCATTCATCTCAGTTGGCATGCTGAATTATCAGAGGTTTTCGGTTTTGGTTTTGGTTTGTGCAAGGAATGCAATGACACAAGGTGCCTTTTATAACCAAACAGGATACCGAGCACGGTACCGTGCTTTTGGAAGCACGCCCCCGTGTTTTTACTCTGATAATTCTGTTACAAACCAGTCTGACTGAGATTTTTGCAGCGTAGATGCCGGCCCGCATTTTTAGGCACGGACCGTGCTTTAAGGAGCACGCCCCTGAGGTTTTCTGAAATTTTTTTTTTAAGTAAAACAATATTTACAAGGCCTACTTTTGTGAAGGTCTTGGCCAGACCTTGTTTCCTTAATGTCTTATTTAAAAAGTTTGGAGGTTTAGTACCTCCAAAACTTCTTTAAGTGGACCGTCGATGTATGGTTTTAATCGATGTCCATTGACTTTGAACTTTTGGCCGTTTGAACTTGAAATTTCGATGGTTCCATAGTCAAAAACTATTTCAACTACGTATGGACCTGTCCATCGGGATTTCAGTTTTCCTGGGAAAAGACGTAAACGAGCGTTGTATAACAGTACACGATCGCCGGCTTGAAATTTCGTGTTTCCTTTTAAATGAGCGTCGTGTATTCGTTTAGTCTTTTCCTTGTAGGACCAGGAATTTTTGTAGGCCATTGTTCTCAGTTCCTCGAGCTCACGAATTTGATCTTCCCGGTTTGCTCCGGCATACGTTAAATCAAAATTCACTGCTCTGAGGGCCCAATAAGCTTTGTGTTTTAATTCTACTGGTAGATGGCATGCCTTCCCGTAAACGAGCTTGAAGGGTGTCGTTCCTATGGGAGTTTTGTCGGCCGTCCTGAGGGCCCACAATGCGTCATCTGACTTTTCTGCCCAATTTTTGCGATTCATCCCCACACTTCTTTCTAAAATCCTCTTAATTCCTCGGTTTGAGACCTCCACCTGCCCACTGGTCTGCGGGTGATATGGTGTTGCTAGTCGGTGGTGAACTCCATATCGTGCTAAAACCTTGTTCATTAGGGTGTTACAGAAGTGAGTACCTCTGTCGCTGATGAGGGCTTTTGGAGTACCGAATCTTGAGAATAACTTTTTCAGAAATCATACAACTACTCGAGCATTGTTGGTGGGAAGAGCTTGTGCTTCTACCCATTTAGACACGTAGTCGACTGCTACAAGGATGTATTTATTTCCGAATGAGTTAGGAAATGGCCCCATGAAATCTATCCCCCATACATCAAAGATTTCACAAATTTGAATGCCTTTTTGAGCCATCTCATTTTTTGATGAGATGTCCCCGGCTCTTTGACAAGCATCGCATGCTTGGATCAAAGTATGTGTATCTTTGTATATAGTGGGCCAGAAAAATCCTGCATCAAACACTTTCCTGACCGTGGTGGCGGTACCGTGGTGTCCGCCTGTCGGTCCTTCATGGAAATATTTGAGAATGTCTAAGGCCTCTTTTCCTACTACGCACCTACGAATGACTTGATCCGCACCTATCCTAAACACGTATGGATCTTCCCGGAAGTAAAACTTAAGATCGGAGAAGAATTTCTTCCGCTGTTGATGAGTAAGTCCTTTTCTGAGGATCCTACAAGCTAAGTAATTGGCGAAGTCGGCATACCAAGGACTTTCGTCCTTTTCTTCTATCACTCCTTGAATGTGCATGAGAACCTCATATGGGAAATTATCGTTGATAATTTCTTTTTGAAGCTCTTCGGGAGTTGGACATTCTAATCGTGAAAGATGGTCTGCGGCTACATTTTCTGCTCCCTTTTTGTCTTTAACTTCGATGTCAAATTCTTGGAGTAGTAGAATCCATCGGATGAGTCTAGGTTTGGCATCTTGTTTGTTGAATAGGTATCGTATTGCGGCATGATCGGTGTAAACTATGGTCTTGGAAAGAACTAGATATGATCTAAATTTTTCAAAGGAAAATACTACTACTAGTAACTCTTTTTCAGTTGTGGTATAATTCTCATGTGCATCGTTAAGAGTTTTACTGGCATAGTAAATTGGGTGAAAGTGTTTTTCTTTGCATTGTCCGAGTACGGCTCCAACTGCAAGGTCACTTGCATCGCACATGATTTCGAATGGAAGGGTCCAGTCAGGTGTGGTCATGATCGGTGCGTTGACAAGTTTGTCTTTCAGTGTATTGAATGACTCAACACATTCCTCAAAGAAGATGAATGGTGCGTCTTTCTCTAGAAGTTTGGTCATAGGTCTTGAGATTTTTGAGAAGTCTTTTATGAAGCAGCGGTAGAAACCGGCGTGACCTAGAAAACTTCTAATGGCTTTGACTGAAGTTGGTGGTGGGTGTTTGGATATGGTTTCTATTTTGGCCCTATCAACTTCTAGTCCGTTTTGAGAAATCTTGTGACCTAGAACAATGCTTTCCTTTACCATAAAGTGGCATTTTTCCCAGTTGAGCACTAGATTTACTTCTTCACACCTATCTAGCATTTTGTCTAGGTTTTTCAGACAATGATCGAAGGAATCTCCAAAGACTGAGAAGTCGTCCATGAAAACTTCCATAGAGTTTTCGATCATTTCATGAAAGATGGCCACCATACAGCGTTGGAAGGTGGCTGGAGCATTACATAATCCAAATGGCATTCTTCGGTAAGCGAAGGTTCCGTATGGACATGTAAAAGTAGTTTTCTCCTGATCTTCAGGAGCAATGGGAATCTGAAAGTATCCGGAAAATCCATCAAGAAAACAGTAGAACATTTTTCCAGATAATCGTTCGAGCATTTGATCTATGAATGGAAGTGGAAAATGATCTTTTCTTGTGGCATCATTAAGCTTCCAGTAATCGATGCAAACTCGCCAGCCTGTGATGGTCCTCATTGGTATTAGTTCGTCCTTCTCGTTCATTACGACTGTCATTCCTTCCTTCTTGGGTACTACCTGAACGGGACTAACCCAAGGTGAATCCGAGATCGGGTAGATTAATCCGGCGTCAAGCAGCTTGATTACTTCCTTCTTCACCACATCTTGCAGTTGAGGTTGAGACGTCTTTGATGTTGGACCACGGGTTTGTATTCTTCCTCCATGAGGATTTTGTGGGTACAAAACGAAGGACTGATGCCCTTGATATCCATGATCTTCCGTGCGATAGCCTTCTTATGGTTTTTGAGAACCTTAAGGAGTTCGTCTTTCTCTTCTTTAGAAAGGTGAGATGAAATAATTACTAGGAGTTGAGAATCTTTCTCTAGAAAGGCGTATTCGAGATGTTTTGGCAGTTCTTATAACTCTAAGGCTGGTGGTTCTTCGATTGATGGTTTTGATTTTTCATTGTTTTCAATGATTTCGTATATCGTTTCTGATTCTTCGTGGTAGTTGAAATTTTCATTTTCTAAAATGGGTTTGTTTAGTGTTTTGTCTAAGACTTGTGTTTCTAGGGGAGTATTGATGGAGGAATCTCGCATATAGCAACTTATTATGGAGTCTATGATATCAACACAGTATAAGGTGTCATCGTGTTGTTACGGATATTGCATAGATTTTCCTATGTCAAAAGTGATTGCCTCGTCATTGACCCTAAGAGTGAGTTTGCCGGTGCAAACATCAATGATAGCTTTTGTGGTGGCTAAAAAGTGTCTTCCTAAAATTAGAGGTACACTTTTGTCTTCCTCCATGTCAAGAATCACAAAATCTACTGGGAAAACGAACTTGTCAATTTTGACAAGCATGTTTTCAACAATGCCCCAAGGATATTTAATGGATCGGTCAGCTAACTGAATGCTCATACGGGTAGGCTTTGGTTCTCCTATCCCTAGTTTTGCAAAAACCGCATAAGGCATCAAATAAGTGCTAACTCCTAGGTCAGCCAGGGCATTGCTAACAGATAAATTTCCTATGAGACAAGGGATAGTAAAGCTCCCTGGATCGGTCAACTTTGTCGGTAGCTTGCTTTGGAGGATAGCTGAACATTCTTCACTTAGGGTGACATGCGAGAGCTCCTCCAGCTTCCTTTTGTTTGTCAGCACTTCTTTGAGAAACTTGGCGTACTTTGGCATTTGAGCAATAGCTTCGACAAAAGGGATGTTGATATGGAGTTGCTTAAAAAGTTCTAGAAACTTCCCATACTGGACTTCCAATCGCTCCTGCTTCAGTCTTCCGGGGTATGGAATAGGTGGAACATAGGTTCGGACTGGTTCCTTAGGCTGTACTGTGCTTGTTGGGGTCAGTCTTTCCTGCGTTTCATCAGGAGACTTTTTCTCCAAAGTTGGTGGAACAACAGTAGTTATACCACTCCTGAGTGTGACGGCGTTAGCGGTCGCATTTGGGTTGGTGATTGTATTGCTTGGAAGAGTGCCATGTGGTCTTTCGGATAATTATCGGGCAATTTGTCCGATTTGGTTTTCTAGGTTCTGAAGCGATGATTGTTGACTTTTGAGATCGGCTTCATGTTTTAATAATACTCCGCTGATATCAACAGCTCTTGAGTCGGCTTTCTTCTCTGCTTCATTTGTTCTAGTCATCAATTGGATTAGCATTTCTTCGATCTTCGAGTAGCTTGGGTTTTGATGGCTACTAGAACTTTGATCTTGAAATTGAGGTTTAGGTTGGAAGGGTTGATTCATAGGTCTCTTTTCGAATCCGGATAAAGGTTGAGTGTTACCTCCGTCTTTCCAGCTGAAATTCGGGTGGTTTCTCCATCCTGGATTGTAGTTATTGCTGAAAGCGTTGTTCTGTCGAGCGATGAAATCGACTTCTTCCATGGCCATAATGAATTGTTTACAGTCACTCGTCTTATGACTTCCTCCACAAGTGTCACAGGTGAGTCTGCTTTTTGATAGTTCGGCTTGAAGTTGTTCGAATTTTTTAGAAAGAGCTTCAAGCTGTGCTGTGACAAGAGTGTTGGAGTCAACGTGGTGTATTCCTTTATGGGTAGGTGTAGATCTTGGTGGGTTGTAGGCGAAACTCTTCTTCGCGGCTTTCTCCAGGACTTCAAATGCTTCGTTAGGTGATTTGGATCCCAGGTCTCCACCAGCGATCTGGTCGATGGCCTGTTTGTTTTGACTGGATTGTGCGTCAAAGAAAGTTTGGACTTGTAACCACACGCTCAGTCCATGATGTGGGCACCTTCTCAGAAAACTTTTGTATCTTTCCCATGTTGCGTGTAGCAATTCATCATCATCAGTCCGGAATCCGGGTAATGCTGGCTCGGTATTTGGCAGTTTTGTCAGGTGGAAAATATTTGAGGAGAAACTGTTCAACCATATGGTCCCAAGTGGTGATGGAATCAGAGGAAAGAGATTCTATCCATTCTAGGGTTTGGCCCCTTAGAGAGAAAGGAAAGAGTTTGAGTTTGATTTGATCGTCTGAACAGTTTTGGATTTTAAAAGTTCCGCAGATTCGTAGAAATCGAGATATGTGAGAAAGAGGATCTTCGTCGAGGAGACCATGAAATTGAACTGAATTTTCCACCATATGAATGGTGCTTGATTTGATTTCGAAATTTTTGGTAATTTCGGGTGGAGCCACTCCATTGTCATAGCCTTCGAGAGTTGGCTTGGCATACTGGCTCATGTTCGGCTCATTGTTCTGGGCCGCCATCATTTCTTCGGTTTGATTTTCTCCTGATGCGGTGGCGTTTACTGATTCGTCTTTGATTGCTTCTGCGGTTTCTGTAGTCCGTTTACGAGTTCGTCGACGAAAGAGTCGTTCCAGTTCAGAAAGTGGAGAAACAAGCTCACGCTCGAAAGTAGAGGACATACATGAGGTTAAATCAAAATTACACTAAAGTAAAAGTTAGTTAAAGTTAAACTATAAGTTAAGCTATTTTAAACTAAACTAATGTCTAAGTTAGTTGAACTATTTCAAAAGTAAGGTAAATAAAGGTTAAAAATTAGGCTAGCCGTAAAATTATATAGTTTAATATTTAGTAAAAATTAAAGATAAAATAAAATAGAAGTTAAAAATTTGTACAATTATAGACAATGATTAAATTAAAACTTGGATCGTTCTTAGAAACATACCGTGTCCTTGGCAACGGCGCCAAAAACTTCGATGACGTGTGCGTGCTAGTGGTATAAAATATGAAAGGTTAGATATTTAGCTTTTGCACAAGATCGTGTTTTAAATTTATAAAAGTGATTTCTACAAAGACTAAACACACACAAAATAGGCAAGTGTACTTATCGTATATGTAGAATAGTATTGGTAAGAACCAAGTATCGATCCGTGGACACAAAGTTTCTAATAATAAATCGTTGTTTTACTTCAATCGGATGTTTTAATCATTTTGGGGTTGATTTTTAAACTTTTTATAAAATATAAATACTTATATATATAATATATAGGTGACCGAGACAAGAGATTCTAAACGAGTTGTTCAATTATACGAAGGTTACCATCTAAGATCAATAATCCACTCCATTTTAGCATTGATAATTAATATGTAGACATGTGATAAACTTGTCGTAGCAATATATGATAGATAGCTCCTTAAGCCTTAAGTGAGCATCTTCGGCACTAAGGAGATGGTATGCGCATTTTAAAGTCCACCATTTCCTAATGTCATACCATCTCAATGATGTCGATTTGAGTTGACAAGTAGTTTCGTAAAGTAGAAAGATTATGATTGACTTCGATTTCTCAAATACCAATTCTAACAACTTCGGGTGGTTGTAGTTCATCACACAACCTCCCCTTGGTTGATTTATGTAGGTTATAATTCACATTCCGTTAACATATCCTAAGTACAATATAAGGATCCATGTTTCGATAATGTATCAAAGTATTTCTATCTTTCAATAACATGAATCGATCATGAACGATTGCCAAAGATATTGACAACCACCAACTTTGATTTAGTGATTTAAGATGGTGAAACATTTCTCATCAAAAGATAATTGTAATATAACCTTGTACTTTACTAGACTACATCACATGTCTTGGTTAATTATCAAGTAAAACTGTTGGTGCATTTTGTGACCGTCGCTATGCAATTCTGATCAGCGGAAACGAAGTACGAAGTTAGAACAACTTCACCATAGGCGAAGTTATAACAACTTCGCCATAGGCGAAGTTGTAACAACTTCTGCCATAGGCGAAGTTAGAACAACTTCGCCATAGGCGAAGTTATAACAACTTCGCCTACTGGCCCAAGCCCAAGCCCCCGAAGTTGTTTTGTCTATATATATATGTGTCTTGTTTAGGTTTGAGTATCCAGAAAATTAGAGTATTGTGTGTTCAGTTCAAGTAGCTAGAGAGAAACAGAGAGGCAGAGTCGTGTGGGACGGCCCGAGGTAGAGCTCACCTCGGGTCGGCCGTGTCTTTGTTTTTATTCGTTTTGTAACATGGTTTGGTTATGATATAAAAGATCTGCAGATGTGTTTATCCCATTCGTGTGTTTGTTCGTGTATGTGTTTGTGTGTAGTTGTGTTCTTCGTCTTCTACACCAATAAACGAGTCTAGGAGGATTCCGCACTCCTAGACCTCGTGCGGATCTCGTATCGATCGGCAACGCCCCAAGGGGACTTACAAGTGGTATCAGAGCCTTAGGCTCTTATGCTATGGTTCGAGATCTGCGTTTTGGTGTTCCTGGCACGTTTCTGATGCGTTTTTGGCCGAACAGCCGCCGCAGGCGAAGTTATGGGGTTCAGGCGAAGTTGTCGCTTAAATTTTAGGGTTTAGGCGAAGTTATGGACAGGCGAAGTTATGGACAGGCGAAGTTGACTTTTAGGCGAAGTTGACTTTAGGCGAAGTTAAAAAAAAAAAAAAAAAAAAAAAATTGTTTGGAGTTTTCGTCTGTATGGCCAGGTGTACACGATTATTGTGAGACCTAAGACGTTGTTCCGTCAACGAGTGAAACTTGTTATCTCTTGGTCTTACGTGTGAACAAATACGTGTCAACTCTGGATATGGGGTTGAGGTTGTGAATGGGATATTGATTGAAACTGGATATTGACACATATTTGGGTGTTTGTGGGCAATGAAATAGTTGTTGTTCGAGGTTGACCAACTGAAGAAAGTCAAATTGAACTGAAGGTTTTTGTCGTTACTGGATTGCGGTCAGAGCATATTATTTATGTTATTTTCAAGGCGTTCGAGAATTGGATCCTGAAACGTGATGCTTATTTATTAAAGTGAAAATTCTGGAACAAGTTGGATTTAATCGGGAATTAAAGTGTTTATGTTCTTGATCGTTATCCCTGGTGATTGAAGATGCTTCGGATTAATTAATGGTCATGTGTGTTAAATTCTGTCAAGGTGGTTTTGTGATGAAATTGATCACTTGATGTTGAGTAGTTGAAGATTAAACCTTATCGTATGCCGACGTGTTGGTGAAGTTGTGGAGGGAGCCCAACTTCACGTGTTGGTGAAGTTAGAAGAACTTCACGTGTTGGTGAAGTCAGAAGGACTCACGTGATTGGTTGAGATGATCAATTAGGCACGGGGATGCATGCATTTCAAAGACCTCAATCTATATAGTCGGAGAAGCTTACACTGAAGGGGAGATCTGATATGGAAGACGCTGGATGATTGGTAGATTTGTGAAGCTACAAGACAGTTTCAGACACGGCTGGTTGAAGAGCAAACAGAAGATCATCAGTTAAGAGGGAGTCTGTTGGTGCATGTTTTGTAACAGATGATCTTTTGTGTTTGTTAGAATTGAGAGCAACGGTCAAAGGGGAGTCTGTTGGTGCATTTTGTGACCGTCGCTATGCAATTCTGATCAGCGGAAACGAAGTACGAAGTTAGAACAACTTCACCATAGGCGAAGTTATAACAACTTCGCCTACTGACCCAAGCCCAAGCCCGCGAAGTTGTTTTGTCTATATATATATATGTGTCTTGTTTAGGTTTGAGTATCCAGAAAATTAGAGTATTGTGTGTTCAGTTCAAGTAGCTAGAGAGAAACAGAGAGGCAGAGTCGTGTGGGACGGCCCGAGGTAGAGCTCACCTCGGGTCGGCCGTGTCTTTGTTTTTGTTCGTTTTGTAACATGGTTTGGTTATGATATAAAAGATCTGCAGATGTGTTTATCCCATTCGTGTGTTTGTTCGTGTATGTGTTTGTGTGTAATTGTGTTCTTCGTCTTCTACACCAATAAACGAGTCTAGGAGGATTCCGCACTCCTAGACCTCGTGCGGATCTCGTATCGATCGGCAACGCCCCAAGGGGACTTACAAAAACAAAGCTTCTTCATAGAGTTTAGATGGTAAAAGGAGTTTAGCTCATAATGAGCATAGTGATAAACATTGAGATGATTGATAATAACAAATACATGATTAAACTTGGAACAATCTAACCAAATGTAGATGAACCCTTCTTCTTAATGATGGTAATGATGGTTGATGATGATGATTAGTGGTGATGACCTCCAAACCTTCAAACTCTTCACTAGATCTTCAAAGTGAGTGTTAGTGTGTGTTTTTATAAGTGAAAACCGGAGAGAATTTTTTTCAAGGCACACCAAATGAGTGCAACATGAGTCACTATTTATAGGCATTCTGGATGGTGAGGCACGGCCCCGTGCTTGATGATCACGCCCCCGTGCATTTTTATGACATGTGCCAGATTTGTTTTGTCTTTTCTGTGACGTGGCCACGGCCCCGTGGTTGGTAGGCACGGCCCCGTGATTTTTAGTGACATGTGCTCAATTCTTCTTTGTCTTTTCTGTGTTCTCATCCACGGCCCCGTGCATGATGAGCACGGCCACGTGCTTTTGCTTCCAGATTTTGTCTTTTCTTGTTTCAGAAGCATGGGGCGTGTTTCTTGAGGCATGGGGGCGTGTTTCTTTGTTTTCTTGTGTTTTCTTCTTTTTTTCTTTGTCTTTTTGCTTGTTTCTTCGTTTGAGGCTTGGTTTCACCTGAAATTATGTTTTATTATGATAAGTAATCTTTTACGCTATGTTATTGGATAGAAATTGCAGTTTTTAGAGATTATTTGATGCCGAAAAGATGTATATTTATATGTACATCAAACATTTCCACACTTGAACATTGTTTGTCCTCAAGCAATCCTCTTATAAATATCCTCTAAAAAACAGCAATTTTAGATCATAGCTACCCCTTAAGTGGCTTCAAGAAGACGAAACAAAATAACCAATATTTATGTTAGTGATAAAAGAGAGATACGTTTATCGATAAAATTTCCCGAACGTAAAACGAGTCGGGTCAATGAATATAAAATATTATTTTGGAAAAACCGAGTTGTTACATCGGGGTCCTTGAGTAGCTTAATTGACGTGACTTGAAACACCATGAGGAGTTGCATTCATAGGAGTTTGAGCAGTCTTTTGAGTGTAAGCTAATAAATTAAAACTAGTCATTCATTCCCTTTTTACACGTTAATTAATTAACTCGAATAATGTCATCTGACAAAGTCAAAGGTTCAAGAAGCTACACAGACTATACGCATGAGCCTACACAGACTATACGCTTGAGCCTACACAGACTATATGCACGAGTGTTGTAAACTTCGTTTGTGTAAACTTCGTTTAATAGAATGTTAGTGTAGTTGTATTAAAATAATACCTATTTTATGATGTTTTATGGTGATCAAACGTGTTACTAAAGGGAAAATTAAGGCAATGTATGATGTTTATATTTTGTGTATAATGTGTATGGTTGTTTTGAAATGTGAATTTTCTGTGTATGACAGTGTAGGGATGTGAAATGATAATGTTTGGCTTTATTGGGTTTGTACATTTTGTGTAATGGTATTGTATGATAGTGTATAGCACTATAGGATGTGTGTGTATGTTATATGTATTGTATGTAGGATGTGTATGTTTTGTAGGATGTTTAGGATGTGTAGGTTAATGTTAATATTGGATCTGCAGTGTAGGATTGTGTATGTTTTGTAGGATGTGTATGTGAATATTGGATCTGAAGTGTATGATTGTTATGTTTTGTCGGATGTTTAAGATGCGTATGTTATTTTTAAATCCGTAGTGTAGGATGGAATTATCTGTATAATGTAGGATGTGTGGGGTGGTATTGTATGTATAATGCAGGATGGTTCGTATAATGTATATGTATTATCTCTGTACCGGTTCGTATAATGTATTGTCAAATCAGTTGACCATTAATTTTTTATATGTTTTAATTTTAAAAGTATGGGGATAGTGGTTATTAATAATGTTGACCAAATGAAAAAAAAAAAATAAAAAAAAAAAATAAAAGAGGTCCAGAGTTTCCGTAGTATGATCTGCTCAATCAATAGTTTCCATATAAATTAGATAGAAAGTTTTACCATTCTACCTCTGCATTTAAGTAAAAGAGAAAAAAAAAGAAAAAATCTGATTGGCTGAATTGATTTCCCACATTTCTCGCAATAACTTGATTTATCTCCTAAACTCAATCATATATGTGTGTGTCTATATATACATATTGGATGCTCTATTGGATTGGTTGAAATTTGGGTGTTCGGGATAAGTTTCGTGTTGATATTTCGGCGTTCGGGCTGAAGTTTCAGGCCCGTTTGATTGAAAACTTTGAAAAAAAAATTAACTTTTTTTAAGTTTTGGGTTGAAGTTTCGGTGTTTGGATTGAAGTTTTGGCTCGTTTGATTGAAAATTTTGAAAAAAAAATCAACTTCTTTTACGTTTCAGGTTGAAGATTCAGCGTTCGGATTAAAGTTTCGGGCCCGTTTGGTTGAAAACTTTTTATAAAAAATCAACTTTTTTTAAGTTTCGGGTTGAAGTTTCGTTGTTCGGTTTGAAATTTCGGGACCGTTTTGTTGAAAGCTTTGTAAAAAAAATCAACTTTTTCTAAGTTTCGAGGCCGTTGATTGAAAACCCATGGAAAAAAATTAACTTTTTTTTTAAGTTCCAGGTTGAAGTTTTGGTGTTCAGATTGAAGTTTCGGGCCCGTTTGGTTGAAAAATTTGGGACAAAAAACTTTTTAATTTTTGTGTTGAAGTTTCGATGTTTGGATTGAAGTTTCGGGCCCATTTGATTGAAAACTTTGAAAAAAAATCAACCTTTTTTAATTTTCGGGTTGAAGTTTCGGGCCCGTTTTTGTTTTAAACTTCAAAAAAAAACAAATTTTTTTAAGTTTTGGGTTGAAGTTTCAATATTATACGGTTGAAAAGTGTAGAAAAAACTAGTTTCAGGTTGAAGTTTCGACCCGTTTTGGTTGAACACTTTGAAAAAAAAACAAGTTTTTTAAAGTTTTCTTTTAAGTTTTATGAAGTTTGGATGTTATTCGGTTGAGAAGTGTGAAAAAAACTAGTTTGGGGTTGAAGTTTCAGGCCCGTTCGATTGAAAACTTTGAAAAATATTTAACTTTTATTAAGGTTCGGGTTGAAATTTGGATGTTATTTGATTGAAATTTATAAAAACTGGATTTTTTATAATTTTATAAAAAAATCCGCAGGGACCAAAATAGAATTTTCCATAACTTTGAGGGGTTAAATTAAAAAAAGGTTAATTCAAATATTTGAGGGAAATTAAGCCAGAGGGGCACATGTGGAAATCTCATTATCACAGGGTACGAGTTGTTCATCAAAAAGGGACTGCCGGACGGAAAACTAACGACAAGAATTAAATGTGCCTGCATGAAAAGTCGAGTGGCTTAGAACGCGCGAATTGAGAATAAGATCAGTATAGTGCCCCCACCTATCCAGCACAGGGGCACAAATCATATTTTTTTTTCCTAAAATATATTATGAGTGGGTGAAAACTTTTTAATATATAAACTTATACAGATGAGCTTCTAAATAAAAAAAAAGACAAGAGTTAGTGGGAAGTATGTCACACAATGTTATAACTTTAATAAAATAACTTATATACGTTTAATATTTCACACAATGTTGGAAAGTGATTTTGTCATATTACTTGAGTTTGTATTTTTTATGTATACATACTTGAATATTTAGAACTCTGTATTTAATATTATTGTCGTTTTTATTGAATAGTCTAATTTGTCATGTTCATTGCTTCTCGGATCGATGTTCGAGTGTATAGTCATACTGCATCTGTTGATACTGTATTTATAAGCATCTTAACCACGAAATCATTAATATCATCTAGTATAGTATTATGAACAAGTAAACAAATAACCGGAATAACTTTCACGTTCACATAATAGTGTCAAATTTGAAAGTGGGAGTTGTCAGATCAAGTCACCTAATGATAAAACCGATAATACAAAATCGATGGATCCTATAAATATTGAGAAACTTTGCACAATACCAAAAGTCGACGGACCCCTAAAATTTTAATAACTTGTGTAAAAGATTATATGTGGTTGGAATGGATGATCCCATCTAGTTTAAGTTTAAATCAGATGTTAGTGACAACAATTCTAAATGCATGGACCCAACAATGACATTGATGCAAGGTACCATTTCTTGTCATTCTTAATCTTCATGGAATGTTTCGAATCACCTTTGACGGTTACAGCATTAATCAACCTGCATGCCCTTGCTTTTGTCCATTTGGGACCCCACGATGCGTTCGCACCTCCTAACGAATAGAATATAATAATGTGCATCATAAGTAGCAGGTAAGCTAATCACCATGCTCAAAATTTAAAACTAACCTCTCTAAAGATTCCACTGAGAATTTAACAAATTCTGGCCAGAGCAAGAGGTCAAAGCTATTAGAAGGTAAATGATATTGAGGGGAGTGATCACTCAACCACTGCTCAGTTTTACTACATTCATTGTTGACCTAAAGTTTTATCACAATTTAGATTATATTCCCATGCATATAAAAGTACTAAAACATGAACAAGAGGATTATAAAATACCTCCGTTTTCAAGCTAGGGGGCAGTGAATCAGCAATCGAACGGTAATCTGCAATACAAGTTAGCAGACGTTTTGTCGCTTGTGCTCTAGCATTCGGATCCAAGTTTTCAATCTCTATAGAATCTAAAAGCTACGAAAACAA
Organism: Bidens hawaiensis; assembly: GCF_021521415.1. NCBI lineage: Eukaryota > Viridiplantae > Streptophyta > Magnoliopsida > Asterales > Asteraceae > Bidens > Bidens hawaiensis. Next base: position 276,052 of record NW_027494735.1, read on the forward strand.
AGTGATAAAATGCATGAATTCTCTTAGATAAAGATATGTATAGTTTAACTGAAATTAGTATATACCATATAGATGTGTAAACGAGCACAGCCGCTCGAGTTGGACTCGCTAGAAGCTCGAGTTGAACTAAACTTGAACAAGCTCGGGTCAAAAAACAAGCTTGTTTAATAAATTTGCCAAAGCCCGAGCTTCACTTATCAAGCTCGAATTGGCTCGTAATCCTAAACGAGACTGTTAATTATATAACTTTTATTGTATGTATTAAACATATATATTAATTATTATATATGAAATTATGATTAAATAATAGGGTAAGGTTAAAATGCGAAGTACAACAAAAATGAGAAGGGTGAGAAGGAATCTAATTCATTAATCTTAGATTTGGATGGTAGATATTAATTTAAAAATAAAAATTCATGAGAATGACATTAAGACAATAACCCACTTATGATGACTTTCTCTCTCTACATGCAAGGCACATGTCAATTCCCCCATCATTTTAAAACGTCCATAACTTTTTATACGCCATTTTATAAAAAAATCATCATAATAACAAGCGTTTTTTATCTTTAATATGAATGTCATACTGTTATGTATAAAATAAAAAAATAGTGGGTTTTTTTATATTGTGTTATTTGGTTCATTGTGTTTTTTAATTGGGTTTTTCTATGCATTGTGTTATAGATTTTGGTCATTGTGTTTTTCAATTGATACTCATATTAAAGATAAAAATTAATACAAAGATTACAACATCATTGTGTCTTTTTGTTCGTCATTGTGTCTTTGTGCTCAACATTTGTCTTTCTACTTGTCCTTTCGTTTTAGTCATTCTGTAATATGTTCATTGTATTTTGTTCATAATACACATGTGGCATTCACTTAATCTGAGAAAAATAGTATTATGTTCATTGTGTATTATGTTCAAGTCATTGTGTAATATGTAGTTTTGTGTTTTACGTTTTAGGTCATTATGTTATATGTATTCACCTTTGTTTCTTATGTTTCAGGTCATTGTGTTTTATGTTTCATGTTATTGTGTAATATGTATTCATCATTGTGTTTTATGTATTAGATAATTTGTTGGTATTTTTCATTATATTTGCATATTATTATTACATAACGGTGTTATTAGTACTTAAAAAAAACACAATGATGAGCTGAAAGACACAATGACAATCAGAAAGACACGGTGATGAACAAAGACACAATGACGTAATTTTTTTTTTCTATAACAGAATTATACTCATTAAAGATTAAAAAACGTTTTTTATTATGGTGAACTTTTTATTTTTTTAAATATCATATGAAAAAGTTATAAACGTTTTAAAATAATGGGGGAATTAATATGTGACTTGCATGCAGAGAGAGAAAATGTGTACTATTACTTTTATACCATTTTCCTTTGGTCCCCACTTGACACATGTCAATTAATTATGGTTATCACACTTCTCATTTTTGTTACTTTTAGCCTTTGTATAATAATTCAACCCTAAATAATAACTAAATAATATACTTTACGCTATATATAGGAAGAGCTACTCAAGATGGGCTCGCTAAAAACTCAAATCGAATTGAGGTTCGTTTAGTGAACTAGCTCGAACACGAGCTTCTCATATCGAGCTCAAGCCAGCTCGCGAGCCTAAAAGAGCCTTTTATTTGAATGTTTTTTTTATTTAATATGAACGTATATAATAATTATCATATATACAATTATGAAAAAAATCACTAAACAATGTATTTATATTATATATAAAATTTGTAACTAAACATATATATGTAAAAAACTATGAAAACATACAAATAAGTAATTAATAAAAAACAAGCTCGGGCTTAAAAACTACTCATGAACCAAGCTTGAACTTTAGAAATAGACTCTAAACAAGTTGAGCTCAAACCTAAACAAGGCTTGGGCTAAAAAAACACAATGATGAGCTGAAAGACACAATGACAATCAGAAAGACACGGTGATGAACAAAGACACAATGACGTAATTTTTTTTTCTATAACAAAATTATACTCATTAAAGATTAAAAAACGTTTTTTATTATGGTGAACTTTTTATTTTTTTAAATATCATATGAAAAAGTTATAAACGTTTTAAAATAATGGGGGAATTAATATGTGACTTGCATGCAGAGAGAGAAAATGTGTACTATTACTTTTATACCATTTTCCTTTGGTCCCCACTTGACACATGTCAATTAATTATGGTTATCACACTTCTCATTTTGTTACTTTTAGCCTTTGTATAATAATTCAACCCTAAATAATAACTAAATAATATACTTTACGCTATATATAGGATGAGCTACTCAAGATGGGCTCGCTAAAAACTCAAATCGAATTGAGGTTCGTTTAGTGAACTAGCTCGAACACGAGCTTCTCATATCGAGCTCAAGCCAGCTCGCGAGCCTAAAAGAGCCTTTATTTGAATGTTTTTTTTATTTAATATGAACGTATATAATAATTATCATATATACAATTATGAAAAAAAATCACTAAACAATGTATTTATATTATATACAAAATTTGTAACTAAACATATATATGTAAAAAACTATGAAAACATACAAATAAGTAATTAATAAAAAACAAACTCGGGCTTAAAAACTACTCATGAACCAAGCTTGAACTTTAGAAATAGACTCTAAACAAGTTGAGCTCAAACCTAAACAAGGCTTGGGCTCGCCTCGGCGAAACCCTTAGTTATATATAACTACAATTAAAGTATTTAAATATACATATATAAGTTCAATATAAATGTATATAAAATAATTAATAAATAATAAACGAGCTCAAGCTCGATTCGGCCTGCTTACACCCCTAATTCTAGACACCTTTCTAGATTTCCAATACAAATGAAAGCTTAATCAAAAGCAAGACATTACTTAATTATCCTAATGAAACGCATACCTTGTTACGAGTGTTGCAAACACGATCCTCTGTGGTGTTTCTTTGGTCTTTAGCTTGCTCAGCCTCTATATCTTGTTCTGAAAGCATCTGTTCTCTCTTTTGAGCTTCAGCAAGCTCTTCTTTTGTAGTCGACACATACAAATTGTCAGAAATTTGAATATTATTTGCCAAAATTTTCTCGGCAGGAGAAAAAAAACTCCTAGGTACAGGGCCTGCTCTTCAATAAGCTGAAGTCACAAACCAAACTGAGATCAATATCATAATGTTTTAATCCATTTTCACCATTTTTTTAGTAACAAGAAGCAATACTTACTGACACGGATTCTATTTCAAATACTCCATGAACGTTAAGTTTCACTCCAAATTCAACTTTCGCCTTTTGTACGATGAAAGGTAGATCAATCTAAAAGAAATTATAAAATTTATATAAGTAAGATGAATACAAATGGGCAAAATGTGAAATGAGTCAAATGACATTCATGAGCACAAGCTTATGAGATACTTACCATGAATCGACCAACTTCAGCCGGAAAGTTCATCTTGTTGGTGTAAAAAACGTCAATGCCTTGTGGGGTTCCAGGATATTGAATCACGCGATCACTTGGAAATGAGCTGCCTTTGGGAAAAAGGGTAATATCTTGCTGTGTTTCGTTTACACCTTCAACTACTAGAAATCCTAGCGAGTAAGGAAATAAATCCTGAACCTACATTAATATTATGAATCGTTTTAGAACATAATCAAGAAGATAATGAAGGATAAACCAGTCCAATTTATAGAAGCGATCAATAAACGAAAACTAGTTGTTGCCAATCAAGAAATTTATTGAACAACTTAATGACATGCGCAAGCTTCATTTATGGTGTGGTTTGACCACCAGATCCGGTTTATAGTCCACTTTTCAACATTTGTGAGAAATAGACATCAAACTATTGGAAGCTAAAAAGAAAATGATTAATTAATAAGGTCATCCTAAAAACTACTCTGCCTAAATATGATTAACTATTCATTAGAAATAATTCTGAAGATGGAAATAATATTCCTACTATACTCAATAAACAGACATATCATGTCTTTTGTTTTCACTCTACAGCAAATAAACAAACAAAAACCTTCTTTTTTCATTCTTATACAGTTTGAAGTATAGCAATCAATATAATATAAATTGTAGCTAAGAGAATCAAATTAAACAGACAATCATAGAAAAGTACTAGTAACAGAAGGATGCAGATAACGAACCTTATAATCTTTAAACTGGTGAGTCTGGTTAAGCATTGCACATTGAATAGCACATCCTCTAGCAACGCATTCACTAACATTCGGTATTCTCCTCGGTTCTTTCCATATAATGGAAGTTAACTTCTTAGAAATAGCTGGTACGTGAGATCCATAACCCGAAAGCTCAACAGCATATATCTTGTCAACACTCATGCCAGACTCCTTTACAGCATTAATATAAGGAACAGTTATCCTTTCTAGCAACTCCAATGACAATACCTCAAACTCATCCCTTGTTATAAACCCGTTCACATCTATATCACCAACTAGACACTTAATAGTAAACCGCGCTTCCACATCCGCACTTAGATCTTTCTTTAACTTCTCACATGATGCCATAAGTCTCATAAAAGAATCATTACTCGAGTAAATATCAAGATTGTATTCTTGTTTAAACTTTTCTGCAAAATGTTTAACCAAAACGTCATCAAAATCTCGACCTCCCAAATTTTCATCAAAAGAATGTGACAGTACTTTCATTTTCCCTGATTCAAAAGCCACAACCGAGACCTGGGTGTCACAGTGCCCGATGTCTACAAACATAACATTAGTTGGTCTGTATCTCGGGAAGTCGGGCTTGCCCACACCATAACCTAACGCAATGGCAGTACATTCGTGAATCAACCTCAAAGGTTTTAAACCAGCAATCAATGCAGCATTAAGGTACTCGCGCCTTTGAAGGTCTGTGAAATACGAAGGAATCCCAATAACACAGTCTTTAACAGAAGATCCAAGGTTTATCTCGGCTACTTGCTTCAAATGTGCAAACAACATCCTCAAAATATCAACCGGTGTGAATGACCATGTTCTGTTCAAGTACTGCAAATGAATCAAAACGCCACCGGAAGGGCCCTCGCTAGTCTTGAAAGGAAGCAACCTAATATCATTTTGCACACTCGGTTCCGTGTACTTCCTGCCAATCAACCTCTTAACCTGAGAAATAGTTGATTCTGGATTATAGTTGTTGAGCGCTGCAGAACCGAAAAATCTTTGACTCTGACCAAATGAGACCACTCTCGCGCTTCAATTCAATCCATAATTCATCAGTACATCAATTCCACCATGCCTCTCGGCAGCAATAACACAGCTCTTCAAACCCAACGGCACTCATTATCACAAGTATGTATAGTCTAGACTGATTCAACTTACCTGTCTGTCAAAAAGTGTTTAGCATGAAGTCATTTAACGCCAACATCAAAATGTAAATAATACAACTAGTAAAGATAATACAAGTGGTGATAAAGATGAACATGAATTGTATTGTAGTGCTAACGAAAATCAGTGATGCTACAAGAGAATCAAAGTGCTTACGTTTCGAAATGAAATGAAAATGAAGGTGTTCGATCACTTAACGACCTTTCATTGTACAATAATTATTAGCCTTTTCAGCTTCTAAACATCTGCGTTTAATCTCACATGCCAATAATTAGAACCTCTCAGGTGTTTGGGATTGCTTATTTTTACCGACTTATAACTTGTTAACTTCTTGAATAATAATAAGGTGTTTGGGATTGCTTACATCATAAGAGGAAAAGTTTCATAAGTTATACTTATGTAACTTTTTAACTTAATGAAAAGTTATAAGGAAGTAAAATAAGGAAACCCAAACACCCCCTTATTACTAGATAAAATTAACAACTTGGGAATAGTATAAAATTCAACCCCAATCGATAAAATAATAAAATAATACTTTTTTTTTAATCTCAATGTAAATATATTCGTTTAGCAAAACTATAAATTAATAATTACTAAAATATTCCAAAACTCTAAGATTGTTTAGTAAAAAATGAATCTATAGCCACTTGTTTGTGAACTTTGAGAATCTCCTAAGAGTGTTTAATATTGTTCATTGTCTAACTTTCAAATTGAAAATTTTGTCAACCCACTGCACCAAAACGTGTTGAGTGCATCCTTGGTGATCTCTCTTATACTCGCATAATAGTTTTCGTTGTTGATTGGTTATCGTTGATTTTTAACACCTTTTAGTTTAGAAGCCATAGTTGATGTGATTTTAAAAACTATCATTAGATTTTATAGTTTAGAAGTTGTGTACCCTTTCCATGCACATGTGGTCACCTTTCTTGAATAACACAAAAAATGTAATCCTGGCACCTCAAAACATGGGGTCGTGCTTCCTTTTCCGCACCCCTGTGTCCAGCTGTTGTTGATACATAAGAAGTCGTCTCGTTCTTTTTTAATTATATTTTAAATAGATTTAATGTATATGGGTAGTTTTGTAATTATGTAAGGCACATTCACTATGGGATGTATAGTGATTGAGAACATTTTTTATGCTCATTCGTTAAGGGATGTTTAACAAATGAGGGTTAAAGTATATGGGTCATTCGCTAAGGATGTTGGTGTGCGTGAGATGGGGTATAAAAAGTTGTTAGGTTTTTCAGAAGTTTGTTTCACACAATGTCTAGTTTTAAATTTATAAAAATGATTTTTATCTTAACTAAACCACACAAATAGGCAAGTGTACCTATTGTATATGTAGAAAAGTATAAGTAAGAACCATGTACCGATCCACGAAGACACTTGTTTAGTTTTTACTATTAAATCGTCGTATCTATTTAATTGGAAGTAAACTGATGTGCGAAAATATATATATAAATAAAACACAAGTCGCAACAAAGCTTTAAAAACCAAACAATCTATCCTAGTTCACACAAACGGCAAGTGTACCAATCGCGTATAGCACAGATAAGGAAAGTCCGGATATCGAACTCGAAGACACGTGAAAACGTTTTTAATTACTAAACTCTAACTAAGACTCACCAAAATAATATTTAAATGATTTTTAATATTTAAAATTGATTAAACTTCTTAACTTAATTAAATGAAAACTTTTAACAAAACTCTTTAAAAACTTTGACTGCAGTGATAAAAACGTCTACCTAGGAATGAATCATGTTGATAGAAATAACAAGACAACGGATTGAAAATATTCAAGACACCGGTTATAAAAGATGACACAACTAAAACTTGTTTAAGAAAGTCAAATTACCTCTCAGTCTCTCTAACAATCTCTAACTTATTTTAGTTGATTTTAAAGAATAAACCGGACAAACAATTATTTACGTGTTCAAATACCGACTCACCTCTCGGTCTCACCGACACACTAACCTAGTGGAAACGAATACTACGCACCCTAGGATAGAGGAACAATTTAACTTAACCCAAATTAAACCAACTAATTGCACATAAACACTCAAACTTGACAAGACAAAAACCCGCTCTCGCGCGGTCTTAATTCTAACAAGTAAAAGCAACGAGACAATATTACTTCTTATCACCTCTCGGTCTCAAAGAAGGTGTATTTTAACTGATTTTAGATGATTATATTACCCACTTATCCCTACGGTTGTACACCCCGCAAATAAACCCAAAACACCAAGTAAAGAGTTTAACAAGCAATCAATTAACCAAAACCAATTCAATTAACTAATGCAAGAGGATTATAAGCAATAACAAATAAAACACAGCCATCACACACAATCTAATTTATGGTTTAGTTAAACTTTACATCAATAATTCAAGTCTTGAACATTAACAATCCATTAAACAAGTTAAAACTACTCAACAATCATTTATCCTAGGTAGAACAAACAAGTTTAGCTACTCATTACTTTTGGACAGCCATGCATACTCAAGAAAAACACCATAAACATCATCATAAACATTATAAAACTCATTCAAGATCCAAACACAATCAATTATAAATCAAACTATCAATCAATTGCGAACAATTCAAATCAAAAGACCAAATTAATAAAGTTAGGGTTCTTGAACAATAATTAAAGTTTAAGGATGTTTTACTATCAAGTATGGTTGATATTTATGATTGTTTGAAGCCCCTAGCTGCTGCCCCAAGATTCCTCTTCCTTCTCCAGCCGCCAACAGCCTCAGCCGCCACCTCTTTCTTCTTTTCTTTCTTCTTTTTCCGGCCGGCTGCAAGAGTTCCGATCGGAACTTTAGGGTTTCTAGGGTTTTGGTTTTGATTTCGTGATTTGTAGCTGAATAATGGCTAGTTACTCATGTTATTCATTAAATATAATAATATAAAAGGCTTTTAAGAAGTGGGCTTGGGTCGGGCCTTGACTTATAAGTTTGAAAGTTGCACAATTAAGCCCCTAAACTCTTCAATTTAACTCTTTTTCCACCAAACTTCACAACCTACAAGTAAACAATTATCTTTGTAATATAAAGCATAAACAAACCATAAACCTTAATAATTATACTAAAAACAATTAAAACATGATAAAAATGATACGGAAAGTAAGTGTGTTTCACTACACATCATAAACATCATTATCTTTATCACGAAGTCGCTTGCGTCACACATCAACTCGAATGGTAACGACCAGTCGGGAGCAACCATGATCGGGGAATTAACTAGTTTGTCTTTTAGAAGATCAAACGCCTCGATACACTGCTCAGAAAAAGTAAATGGAGCATCCTTTTCCAAAAGTTTGGTCATGGGTCTCGCGATTTTAGAAAAATCTTTGATGAACCGGCGGTAGAACCCGGCATGACCTAGAAAGCTACGAATTGATCTCACAGAAGTAGGCGGGAGAAGATTAGAAATGGTCTCGACCTTTGCCCGGTCAACCTCTATCCCCGCACTTGAGATTCGATGACCTAGAACAATGCCCTCACGAACCATGAAATGACATTTTTCCCAGTTAAGGACTAGGTTGGTGTCAACGCAGTGGGACATCATCCTCTCAAGATTTGCTAAACAATGATCGAAGGAACTCCCAAATACGGAAAAATCGTCCATGAACACCTCCATGGAGTCCTCGATCATATCATGGAAAATGGCCACCATACACCTCTGGAATGTGGCCGGAGCGTTACAAAGTCCGAACGGCATACGTTTGTAAGCAAACGTTCCGTAAGGGCAGGTGAAAGTGGTTTTCTCCTGGTCGTCGGGAGCTATCGGAACCTGGAAGTACCCGGAGAAACCATCTAGGAAGCAGTAGTACTGCTGACCTGCTAAACGCTCTAACATCTGATCAATGAATGGGAGAGGAAAGTGGTCTTTCCTGGTGGCATCATTCAATCGGCGATAGTCGATGCAGACTCGCCATCCCGTCACAGTCCTCGTGGGAATAAGCTCGTTCCTCTCGTTGGTGACGACAGTCATGCCACCCTTTTTAGGAACCACTTGGACTGGACTCACCCAAGCACTGTCAGAAATGGGGAAAATGATCCCCGCATCAAGGAGTTTAATGATCTCCTTCTTTACGACCTCTTGCATTTTCGGATTAAGCCGCCGTTGCGGCTGGACGACAGTTTTGAAATTTTCCTCCATGAGGATTTTGTGAGTGCAAAACGAAGGGTTGATACCCTTGATGTCGATAATCTTCCAAGCAATAGCCTCCTTGTGTTCTCGTAGCACCCTCAACAACTTCTCCTTCTCGACCTCGGTCAACGCAGATGCAATGATAACCGGAAGCTTCCTCTCTTCATCTAAAAAAGCATACTCAAGGTGGGAAGGTAAATCCTTAAGCTCTAAGGAAAGAGGAGGACTCTCGACTGAAGGTCGGTCCATCGGATCGTCTCGTACGTTCTCAGCAGACACGCCAGATTCAGGGGTATGCGACTCGGTGTCGTCATTTAAGGACTGATTGGTTACGGCAACCATTTCAATCTCCGGAATCTCCCTATCGAGAATCTGGGTGTCGGAGGCATATCCTCCACAAATTTCACTGAGAAACTCCACGACATGCTCCATGATGGTATCAATGAAGTATAAGGAGTCATCAGCAGACTTGGGGTGTTTCAGTGACTGTCGAACGTCAAAGGTGACGTTCTCATCCCCAACTCTTAAGATTAATTTACCCTCACAGACATCGATCAATGCCTGTGCAGTGGCAAGGAATGGTCGGCCCAAGATGAGTGGGACACTATCGTCATCGTTCATGTCCAGGATGACAAAGTCCACCGGGAAGATGAACTTGTCGACACGAACAAGCATGTTCTTGACCACCCCTCGGGGGTATTTCACAGAACGATCAGCAAGTTGGATACTCATACGGGTAGGCCTCGGTTCGCCTAGTCCCAACTTGCGATACACGGAATACGGCATAAGATTAATACTGGCACCAAGATCTGCCAGCGCATGGACGACCGTATTATCACTCAAGATGCAGGGAATTGTGAAACTCCCAGGATCGGACATCTTTTCTGGTAACTTTCTCTGCAAGACTGCAGAGCAACCAGCACTCAGAGGAATGGAAGACACTTCGGCTAACTTCTCTTTGTTCGATAGAATATCCTTAAGAAACTTTGCGTATTTGGGCATTTGCGTAAGTGCTTCAAGGAAAGGAATATTAAGATGAAGTTGCTTCAGAAGATCAAGAAATTTGGAGTTCTACTCCTCGTCTCTATCCCTACGGACTCTCCCGGGAAATGGGAGTCTAGGTTTGTAGACTCTCGGTGGTGTGCTGGGTGATGGTTGGTTCTCGGCCTGTGCTGAACTTCCGAGTCTGTCTCTTTGATGCACCTCGGCCGGTGGAGACTCCAACTGAATCTCCTCGTTTACCTGCTCCTTCACATCTACCGCAAGCTCGCTAACGACTCCTCTCGTCGCCTTTTGAATCACGGGCTCGCTACGTGCCCCCACACCGCTCCTTGTCGTCACAGCCTTCGCAAACGCCTTCGGATTTTGTTCAGTGTTACTTGGAAGTGTACCTGGCGACCTCTCATTTAGACGACTTGCTATCTCTCCCATCTGACGCTCAAGATTTTGAATTGACGCTCCTTGATTTCTCATGAATGACTCGTGCTCCAGGAATTTCTCTTGAGTTTCTTTGTGACGGGAGTCCCCCCGAGTCATATACTGCGACAACATCTGTGTCTGTTGTGCCATCATCTCCTCTAACGTGGGCTTCTTCTCCTCACTACTCGTTCCCTCACCGGAATCCTGGAATAGGCTCTGACGTTGCTGGAAGCCGGACTGATTTCCGTTCCTCCAGTTGGAATTTTGGTTACCTCTCCACCCCGAATTATAAGAATTGAAAGAATGTTGATTTCGGTTTGGATTATTAACGAAGTCGACTGCGTCCTCCTGGAAACCTACGGGGCACTGAACGGCATCGTGTCCCCCTCTACAGATCTCGCATAACTTACTTTTCACCTGCAAGTCCTTCACGATTTTTGCTAACGCTTCAACTTGTGCCGCAAGTGCGGTGCTCGTGTCGACCGAATGTATGCCGCGTGATAGGGAATCGACGGTTTTGGTACTCTTAACTGGTGGTCGCTGGTATCCACTCATAGCTAAACCGTTAAACAAGGCAATGCACTCATCCGTATCCTTCTTTGTCAGTAGGTTACCTCTTGCAGCTGTGTCGAGCATACTCTGAGTTGCGTACGTCACTCCGTTGTAGAACTTCTCGAAAACCGCCCAGTCTTGTAGGCCGTGGTTTGGACATAACACGAGTAGATTTTTGAACCTTTCCCACGCCTCGTAGAAGCTCTCGGTGTCCTCCATCTGGAAAGAATGAATTTGGTTACGCAAACGAGCGGCCTTAGCCGGAGGGTCGTATTTTTCAAGAAATTGGGCCTGCATGGCAACCCAAGTAGCAATGGATCCCTGTGGGAGGGACTCAAGCCACAGACTCGCATGATCAACGAGTGAGAACGGAAAGATTCGGAGTTTGATGGCGTCTTCAGATACGCCGGCAAGATGAAACGTGTCGCATATACGTGTAATACGAGTGAGATGAGAATGCGCGTTCTCGTGGAGCAACCCTTGAAATTGAGCAGAATGAGCAATCGTGTTCAGAATATTAGATGGAATCTGCCAAGTCGTTTGAGCAATGCTGGATCTCGCGCCAGCATCGACCGGACGGGCCCGGTCTGCAACTGTCCTCCTCGGTGGTGGATTCGCGTCGCCCATAGTCCTATCCCTAATGACGGGTTCAGAAAAAGTAGGAGAAGAGAACGTATTACCGACGGATGTAGATGAACTGGAAGACGGTTTTGTACGATGTCTCTCACGAAGCTCTCTCTCTGGTTTGGAAAAACCTTCGGTTTCTGGTGATCCTAGAGATCGGGTACGTCGCATACAACTATTAAACTAAACAAAATAAACTAAAATTAGCTAAATTATTTTAAACTAACAAACAAAACAAATAAGAAAAACAAGTAGTCAACAAGGTAAGTCCTAACTCGAGTCGTTCTTAATACGCCTCTAACCGTGTCCCCGGCAGCGGCGCCAAAAACTTGATGTGCGAAAATATATATATAAATAAAACACAAGTCGCAACTAAGCTTTAAAAACCAAACAATCTATCCTAGTTCACACAAACGGCAAGTGTACCGATCGCGTATAGCACAGATAAGGAAAGTCCGGATATCGAACTCGAAGACACGTGAAAACGTTTTTAATTACTAAACTCTAACTAAGACTCACCAAAATAATATTTAAATGATTTTTAATATTTAAAATTGATTAAACTACTTAACTTTTAACAAAACTCTTTGAAAACTTTGACTGCAGTGATAAAAACGTCTACCTAGGAATGAATCATGTTGATAGAAATAACAAGACAACGGATTGAAAATATTCAAGACACCGGTTATAAAAGATGACGCAACTAAAACTTGTTTAAGAAAGTCAAATTACCTCTCAGTCTCTCTAACAATCTCTAACTTATTTTAGTTGATTTTAAAGAATAAACCGGACAAACAATTATTAACGTGTTCAAATACCGACTCACCTCTCGGTCTCACCGACACACTAACCTAATGGAAACGAATACTACGCACCCAAGGATAGAGGAACAATTTAACTTAACCCAAATTAAACCAACTAATTGCACATAAACACTCAAACTTGACAAGACAAAAACCCGCTCTTGCGCGGTCTTAATTCTAACAAGTAAAAGCAACGACACAATATTACTTCTTATCACCTCTCGGTCTTAAAGAAGGTGTATTTTAACTGATTTTAGATGATTATATTACCCACTTATCCCTACGGTTGTACACCCCGCAAATAAACCCAAAACACCAAGTAAAGAGTTTAACAAGCAATCAATTAATCAAAACCAATTCAATTAACTAATGCAAGAGGATTATAAGCAATAACAAATAAAACACAGCCATCACACACAATCTAATTTATGGTTTAGTTAAACTTTACATCAATAATTCATGTCTTGAACATTAACAATCCATTAAACAAGTTAAAACTACTCAACAATCATCGATCCTAGGTAGAACAAACAAGTTTAGCTACTCATTACTTTTGGACAGCCATGCATACTCAAGAAAAACACCATAACCATCATCATAAACATTATAAAACTCATTCAAGATCCAAACAAATCAATTATAAGTCAAACTATCAATCAATTGTAAAACAATTCAAATCAAAAGACCAAATTAATAAAGTTAGGGTTCTTGAACAATAATTAAAGTTTAAAGATGTTTTACTATCAAGTATGGCTGATATTTATGATTGTTTGAAGCCCCTAGCTGTTGCCCCAAGGTTCCTCTTCCTTCTCCAGCCGCCAACAGCCTCAGCCGCCACCTCTTTCTTCTTTTCTTTCTTCTTTTTCCGGCCGGCTGCAAGAGTTCCGATCGGAACTTTAGGGTTTCTAGGGTTTTGGTTTTGATTTCGGGATTTGTAGCTGAATAATGGCTGGTTACTCATGTTATTCATTAAATATAATAATATAAAAGGCTTTTAAGAAGTGGGCTTGGGTCGGGCCTTGACTTATAAGTTTGAAAGTTGCACAATTAAGCCCCTAAACTCTTCAATTTAACTCTTTTTTCCACCAAACTTCACAACCTACAAGTAAACAATTATCTTTGTAATATAAAGCATAAACAAACCATAAACCTTAATAATTATACTAAAAATAATTAAAACATGATAAAAATGATACGGAAAGTAAGTGTGTTTCACTACACATCATAAACATCATTGTGGTATTGGTTTGATGAGTAAATGTTTAAAGGAAATTTAAAAGCATAACACATTTTTAAGGTTTTATATTTTTATAGAGATGATCAAGGCTAAAAGTGTATTATCTTGGTTAAAACCCCTCTTAACTTGGTTTAACAATCAATTGGTAAACATGTGATATGAGCTTCTATAGTGATTAAATGTTGGATAGCACCTTATTCTTAAGTCACATTATTCCATAATAACTAAAGAAAGAGATATACATAACTTCATAACATCCACTAAAACATCATTTTATGTAAGCAGGTGGTTTATATTAAGTACTAGTTTGAGGCCCGTGTACTACACGAGTAGTTCTTGAAAATACAATATTTAATAAATAATCAATATATAAAAAACAATAAACCCGTTAAATACTATTAATACAATTGTTGTACAATAGTTTTTAAAACAATTTTAAAGTAAAAAATATTTATAAATATCAAATATTTGAAAAACAAATAGAAAGTAAGTATTAAATTAACAAACTTTGAAGCATAAATTTTGAAAATGGTAAGTATTAGGTGAGGTTTAATGTGGGAGTGACAAGTGACAAAACTTGTAGCATTTTATTAAAGAGTATAGATTTATAAGATAACATACTTTAAAGATAAGACAATCTCTTAAATTATTAAGTGAATTGCCCTTGATATTTTAGTAAAAATAACATTTGTATTATACTTATAATGCCAATTAAGATTAGTGAAGTTGTAAGGGATCAACCTTGATTTACGAAGTATTAACCCACACAACTCTTAAACAATTATATAACTCATGTAATAACCACCCAGGAGTTGTTTAAAATAGGTTATGTTGCACACTCACTTGACAAGTAAATAACCGATTTTAGGGATGAACATCAACAATCCGTTTTCACAACATTGTTAATAGTTCACATTTTAAGATGGTCAATTACTACTCATATACTTCATTTGGTCCATGTTCATATTAGGATTTATGTTTTTTTTCTCAACCAAGCCCTTATAAGAATGACAGTTCCCCGACTTATCATCAAGCTTGGTAGTTGTTGTCTCTTTTAAATTTATTAACCAAGGCCTCACAAAACTAGCCATTCCTCGACTTACCGTTAAGCTCGGCACTTGGGGTATCTTTTAAGAGTATTTTAACATTTCTCATCAAGTGATAATTACAACAAAACATTACTTATTATAAACCGATCACATATTTAACCAATAATATTAAACTTCAATTAAGATTCACTATAAAGCAAGATGATACTATGAAAGTTTAGCCAATAATAAACATAATGTTATTCATTAATGTAATAAATACAAACATGATCAAATTAGAACAATCTAACCAATTTTGATGACTAATCTTTGATGTTAATGGCTTCTTCCAAGAGCTTAATCTTCTTGATATTCAAATGTTGGATGGATGGGATAATTCTGTTATTAGTGGTGGAGAAAGAAGGTGGGTGAAGAGGATTTAATGTGATTTAAGGTGTAGATGGGTGTATTGAATATGTATGATGAGCATTCAATGGCATGGTATTTATAGGGTGAGTTTGGTGTCTTAACACGGTCATGGTGACCCTTTTGTGTTGTTGTAATTAATGCTCATTGTCAGATGGTACAACAAAGAGTGAACACGACCGATGAGTTCAGAAGAGTCTAAATTTTTCCTTTTGTCTTGTACTTTTAACATGGGCGTGTTTAGGTTAAAATATGGTCATGTTGAGCTTTAGAATCTTCTATTTTGTCTTTTCCTCTTGTTCTTGTTGACATGAGGTGTGTTGAGGTTAACATGACCATGTTATGACTTCTTGCATTTTGCCTTTTCTTCATATGTTCTTGACATGGTTATGCCTTGATTCACCATGGGGTGTGTTGAGTTTGTTTTCATCATTTTTCTTCGTATCTAAGCTCGTTTTATTCTTTAAGGTTATTTTTACATAGAGATAAAAATTATAAACATTAATGGTTATTATTCTAATATAATTTCCTATATTACGCTTATTCTGAGATATTTTGGGGCTGAAAATATGTATAAATTTATATACATCAAATCTTCCCACACTTGAACACTGCTTATCCTCAAGCAATCTCTGAACAAATTCGTTGAACAACTTACCCGAAGCTAAACATTCCGGGAAATTTCAGAAAATCCTGGTAATTCATAAGAGTAAAACGTGTTAGTATATGTAGTGATACTTAAAATTATGGTTTGATTTATGGGCTTCTTTTTGTGCAAAACGTCATGTGCTCGCAATATTAATACACACTCGGCTTTATACCTAGACATACGTGTAATGTTGTATGTATAAACACTCTTAGCCAAGATATAACTTACAAAGAATATGCTTGTCGAGAGATCAATTATGTACCCACTTTGTGAGGTACTGCATATATTAAAAGATAATATATTTCCAAAGGTTTTGATATGGGTGATATGTTTTGTCGGGTATTTTGGTAAAGGTGTTTAGCAAAGAGGTACAATTAATCAAGCTTCTTTAAAATTTGTCTTTTTTTTTCTTGTTCTTGCTCCATTCTTCGTCCGTAGTGTGGTGAATAAACATTTTTTTTGTTTTTTTTCAATCCTAATGACTCTTTTAAGGTCAGATCGTCAAGACCGGTTTTATCCAAGATGTAGATTGGTTGTTCCTCAACCCTACTTTGAGCATAACTTCTAACTCTAATGGATCGTTCGGCTTTGAGCCTATAGCCCCACCCTTAATAGTTCGGCATATTCATATTCAGATTAGGTTTTACTTATTCTACATCTTCCTTCGTGAGACCATTTTTTACAGCCCAAACGCCGTTCATATCTTTTCGCTCGTCTTTTCACCGTGCTTTTGGAAATCCCATAAAATTGTGGCCTTTGTTCCTCTAGCATCACTTTTTCCTCACATCATTACTAATGAGAAATTTTTCTCACTAAGTTCTGGAGGCAACCTAGGTTTCACGAATTGTAGGCAGCAAAGTAAATTGAAATAAAAGAGTGCATTCGAGTTCTTTAGGGTACCATTGAAAGGGTAATTTTGTAGGATAGGGTTTTGTGTTGATTTAGTATTTTGGTGATAGTAATAGGGTTTGTTATGGTTTGGTTTTGACGGTGGTTGTTTGTAGTTTTTGTTGGAAATATATTACCTTTTTTATGCAAAATTTCGTCTGATCTCAAATAGAATACTTAAGACAAGTTCTAATCCTCAAGAAGCATCTGACTCACTCAAAAGTAGCTAATATATGAGTCTTTTTCTGAATATCTGCATGAAGGCTTAATTCTCTCAAAATGAAAGGATTGGGAGAAAACGCCATATTTTGCATAAAGTTAGTCCTAATATTATAAACCATATTTTTAATTTATCACCTTTTGAAGTAGATTAATTTTGCTCTAATGTTTATCGTTGTTTCTTAGTTTCCTAATTTTGTCAAAAACATTTAAAAAGCTAATAGTTTTATTGCTACAAAAATAGTAATTTTGAAAAATTTGTTTAAAATTTTTGTTTTTTAGACTTTGGTTTGGTCGAATGTAACCCCCCCCCCCCCCCACTTAATCTCACATTGTCCTCAATGTGAAAATTGTCCTCATTGTGAAAAGAGTTAAAATAAACGAAAAACAAGGCTTAAAAGGAATTTAACTTCCCTACGAGCCGAGACGAAATTGTTGTCTCCTTGCAAGTCGTCGGGTTTTTTCAGTACTAATCATATATCCTACCTGCATAAAATCTACCAATACAACCACAAACATAGTACACAAAATATAAAACATAAAGTAACACGGTTATATAATTACTCGTGCCGCACGTTAAGTGGGCTACATACATAATTAATAATAATAATAATAATAATAATAATAATAATGTTTGATAATCATCTAAATGAAGAAAACGAAAATAAAAGTGTTCTAACACAACCACAAATGCACCATCATCATAACAAGGTTACTCCACCACACACCTGGTCATACTACAAAAATCCTACAGGCAGGCATGTAACATCTCAAAATTCGAATAATAAATAATATTGTATATTGACTCGTTATGACGGAAAAGTTATTTGAGTTAATAAGTAAATAGTAAAATGGTAAAAGGGAAAAGATAAGTAGGCTAATTAAAGGAAGTAATCATGGACCAAAAAGGAAAGATGGGCCTTAGGTCCATGGGCTTAAGGGAGTATAAATACCCCCTTAAACCCTAAATCTTTCCATTTCCATCCATCTTATTCATTTTACACCACAAAACACACACTTAAGCCAAACAATCCTTCCCTTAGCCGCCGGCCACCATCCGAACCCAAAACCAAGCTTTGTAATATTGAATCTTCGATCATACAAGCAAGCTAACAAGTCCTAGATCACATACCAAGCTAAACACGGTTCGGAGAGAATTCTAAAGGTACATTTTAAGCTTAAAGGTTACATTTTTATGAACGTTTTTCCATGAAACTTAACCCTAGAGTAGATCGGGTCTATATACATCATAAAATACAAACTTGGAGATTAAAAGGAACCTAATGGTCTAATGATAGTATACGGCTCAAAGATGAACCCTAGATCTAGCCTAGAACGTTTTAAACCTATAAAGGTCCAAGCTTTACGCCTAAAACGGGATAGATCTTGAAGCCATGATAGTAATGGGTG